>NW_028320479.1:0-107236 GCF_062004578.1 Staurois parvus | reverse complement strand
GAGATCCCTAACCCCTAACCCCTAACCCTAAACCCCCCTAACCCTACCCCTACCTAACCCTAACCCTACCCAACCCTAACCCCAACCCTAACCCCCCTAACTCCCCTAACACTTACCCTAACCCCTAACCCCCTAACCCTAACCCCCTAACCCCAACCCCAATCCCTAACCCCAATCCCTAACCCTTAACCCTAAACCCTAACCCCCTAACCCGAACCCTAACCCCCTAACCTAACCCTAACCCCAACCCCAACACCCCTAATCCTAACCCTAACCCTAACCCCCTAACCCCAACCCCTAACCCCAACCCTAACCCCAACCCTAACCCTTACCCTTAACCCTAACCCTACCCTCAACCCAAACCCCTAATCCTAACCCCTTGACTCCCCTAACCGCAACCCCTAACCCTAACCCTATCCCTAACCCCAACCCTAACCCTATCCCTAACCCCAACACAACCCTAATCCCTAAGCCTAACCCCCTAACCCTGACCCCACCCCTATCCTAACCCCTTAAACCTAGCCCTAACCCCAACCCTCTAACCCCAACCCTACCTCTAATCCTTCCCCTACCCCTAACCCCAACCCTACCTCTAATCCTACCCCTACCCTAACCCCCTAACCCCAACCCCTAATCCCCTACCCTTAAACCCTCACCCCCTACCCCCAAACCCTAATCCTACCCATAATCCTACCCCTACCCTAACCCCTAATCTACCCCTAACCCTACCCCCTTACCCCTACCCTAACCCCAACTCTACCCCCTTACCCCTACCCTAATTCTACCCCTAACTCCCCAAACCCTACCTAACCCCCCTAAACATAACCACCCTAACTCCTAACACTAACCCTCCTCACAATCCCAACCCTACCCATCCCCTAAACCCACCCCCTAATCCCTCCTAACATTCTGCTGCCTCCTTGTGGATGATCCTGGTATAACTGTCCTATGTTACTATACACATTACCATCACTGTGATGGAGATGTGGATGGAACAGAACACACGCAGAGAGCAGTGGGACACACAAGGCTTTTATTGAGTGATTGGGAGGGTACACGATGAGTACAGCAAGGTTCTGGCAAAACAAGTTAGGTCTGTACCACAGGGTGGGACACACAACAAGAACCACCGAGTTCTGGCAGGAAACACGGGGGGATAGTCCGCAGCATTGTCTAGGTTCAAAACAGGGTGGCATACTGGCAGGCAATAGGTTAGGTCCGAGTTGCACACAACAGACAGGCAGAACTCGGGCAGGCAAGGATTAAGTCCAAGTTAGGTCCTCAGCACGGGGGGGGGGAGAAACAGGGTGGCAGAACTCGAGCAGGCAAGGGTTAAGTCCAGGTTGGATCCTCAGAACAGGGGATAGCACCCAGCAGGCAAGCAGAACTCGGGTGGGCAAGGATTAAGTCCAGGTGAGATCCTAAGCACAGGGGGTGGCACCCAGCAGGCAGAGCAGAGAGGGTTAAGCCCTTGGCACAGGGTAGCAATTCAGAGACTCACCAGCCAGCAGTGGCCCCAGAAGAGGAAGTCTAGGCAGATAGACACCAACTCCTCACAGGTTTTCAGAGGGCTGTGTGTCTTGGTGGCAGTTTGAAGACCACACAGGCAATGTAGAACCACAAGTCCCAGCAGTGCACAAAGCACAGTTCAATGCATCGCCTAGAGAGGCCTGCAGCCATGAGCTGCTCTTTCCATCCTGACTCAAGCTCTGCCCTTTCTCCCCCTAAACCCTTTTCACAGCCACAGAACACCATGCTGTCTGCGCTCCCTGCTGAGATCGATCTCATCTCCCACCCCCCGCGAAGCATAGGAACTCCAAATCTTAACTAAGCACACCAGCTGACTGAGACACACGTGTAGATTTCAACAAACACCAAAATAAAATATTTCTGATCTCCATCACAATCACTCTGCTGCCTCATTGTGGATGATCCTGGTATGCCTTGCCTATGTTATGATATACATATTACTCACACTGTGCTGCCTCCTTGTGGATGATCCTGGTATTATTCCTTTGTGTTAGTATACACATATTACACATGCTCTGCTGCCTCATTGTGGTTGATCCGGGTTTGATTACCCTGCCTTACTATACACATATTGCCATCACTCTGCTGCCTCCTTGTGGATGATCCTGGTATGGCTCTACTATGTTACTATACACATATTACTGTCACTCTGATGCCTCCTTGTGTTTGATCCTGGTATGACTCCTCCAGTGTTACTATACACACAGTATTACTAACACTATGCTGCCACCCTATCACCTAACCTCTGGACCCTTAAAACATTAAGAAAAAATGTAATAACCAATAAAAAACAACAATCAAAACCACAAGCCAAGAAAGAGCGCGCACACAAAACGCACATACCCTGACCCTAACCAAACAATGTGCAACAGCAAAGACATTGGCCTGGCTTTACACAAGGGAATGGCAGTCCCTTATTGCTGCTCTGTCTGAACAGGACTGCACAGCAGCAAAGAGGCTGGTATTTAGATGTGTGCATGTGGCTAAGGCCAGGACATTGTTTAATCTGCTGCACAGTCTTGTTGCTTGTTCAGATATAGCAGCAAATACTTTAGTACATCCATCCTCAGACACATGCACACAATGAAATATCCGACTCTTAGTTGCTTCACAATCCTGTTTGTTCAGACAGCAGCACAGAGGCTGGTATACATTGTGTATGTGGCTGAGGAAGGCCGGGATATAGTCTTTGCTGCTCTATATGAACAAACAACAGGACTGTGCAGCAGATTACACATTGTCCCGGCCCTATTCAGCCCCATGCATGCACCAGAATAGCAGACTTTTTGCTGCTGCATCTGAACAAACAGGACTGCGCAGCAACAAAGAAGCAGCCATTCTGATGTGTGCATGTGGCAGAGTAAAGCTGAGCCAATGTCTCTGAACACACAATCTGGACTTTGCAGCAGTAAAGAGGCCGGTATTCCATTGTACACATGTGGCTGAGTAAAGCCGGACCAATATCTAAGCTGCTGCACAGTCCCGTTTGTTCAGAGAGATCAGCAAAGACTTTATCCCGGCTTTCCTCAGCCACATGCACACAACAGAATACCGGCCTCTATGATGCTACATCTGAATACACAGGATTGTGCAGCAGCTCAGACATTGCCGAAGGCTTCAGGTGCTTCTAAAGGCTAAACATTTTATACCTTTATGTATTCTCTGCATTGAGGTAAAACATTCTAGTAATCGTTCTGCCTCCTCACCGCCCTCCCCCCTTATACCTACCCGAGTCCTATCATGATCCAGGGCTGTGCCAGTTTACAGCAGTTTTCTTCTCTCTGCTCACAGAGGCAGGAGTGTGAGCCATTGGCTCCTGCTGCAAATCAAATCCTGCAAACAAAGCGGGGTCAAGCTACACTGTATGTGTCAATGGGATCAGGAAGGAGCCGCAGTTGTTCCGCATAGCAAGTGGCTTACTACTGGGGTCAAACAAAGAAGAGAAGAGCCTAGAATGCTGACTGGAGACTCCAGAAGAGGAGATTTGAGGCTGCTCTGTGCAATACCATTGCACAGAGCAGGTAACTATAATATGTTTGTTAACTTTTTTTAAAATTGCCTTTACAAATTCTTTACTCAGCTGCATGCAACCACAAACCCCCCCGAATTCCAGCCTGATATTAAAGTGTCTTACCTGCTGCAATCTTTGCCTGTTCAGACTGAGCGATAGTGAAGAGGCTGGTATCTGGTGTGATTGTGTGCGAGTCTAAATCCTAGCGGCTGCACAGTCCCATTTTCTAGTTCAGAAAGATCAGCAGCGAGGAGGTTGGTATCTGATATGTGGTTGTAAAGTCATCCTACCTTAAGTCACAGGGTGTCCTTGCTGCTCCATCACTTCTTCCCATAGTCCAACCCAGGAGAAGTACTCTGTAGATGACGGGACGTCTCTGACATCTGGCAGGCAGATCACAGCTTCTCTCTACTCTGTCCTCAGAAGGCTCTTCACTCCATGGACCAGCTGAAAGGTGACAGTATTCTGGGTCAGAGAAAACCATCATAAGACACGGAGTAACCCTGAGATGACAGAGATAGGCTGAACACAGTGTCCGGAATTGCTGCCTCCTGGCTATCATCCCCAAGGACCGCCTCCATATCTCCAGATCATCCAACCCAAAGAATGCAGATTGTGAGTTCTAACTTCACTTCCTGAAAACACCCATAGTACCAGCAGGGCAATGTCGGGGCCCATAGTACCGGCAGGGCAATGTCAGGACCCATAGTACCGGCGGGCCAATGTCGGGGCCCATAGTACCGGCGGGCCAATGTCGGGGCCCATGGTACCGGCGGGCCAATGTCGGGGCCCATGGTACCGGCGGGCCAATGTCGGGGCCCATGGTACCGGCGGGCCAATGTCGGGACCCATAGTACCAGCAGGCCAATGTCGGGACCCATAGTACCAGCAGGCCAATGTCAGGGCCCATAGTACCAGCAGGCCAATGTCGGGGCCCATAGTACCAGCAGGCCAATGTCGGGGCCCATAGTACCAGCAGGACAATGTCAGGGTCCATAGTACCAGTGGGCCAATGTCAGGGTCCATAGTACCAGCGGGACAATGTCAGGGTCCATAGTACCAGCGGGCCAATGTCAGGGTCCATAGTACCAGCGGGCCAATGTCAGGGTCTATAGTACCAGCGGGCCAATGCCAGGACCCATAGTACCAGCGGGACAATGTCAGGACCCATAGTACCAGCAGGCCAATGTCGGGGCCCATAGTACCAGCAGACCAATGTCAGGGCCCATAGTACCAGCAGGACAATGTCGGGACCCATAGTACCAGCAGGCCAATGTCGGGGCCCATAGTACCAGCAGACCAATGTCGGGGCCCATAGTACCAGCAGACCAATGTCGGGGTCTATAGCACCAGCAGGCCAATGTCAGGACCCATAGCACCAGCAGGACAATGTCAGGACCCATAGCACCAGCAGGGCAATGTCGGGACCCATAGTACAAGCGGGCCAATGTCGGGACCCATAGTACCAGCAGGGCAATGTCAGGACCCATAGTACCAGCAGGACAATGTCAGGACCCATAGCACCAGCAGGGCAATGTCAGGACCCATAGCACCAGCAGGACAATGTCAGGACCCATAGCACCAGCAGGACAATGTCAGGACCCATAGTACCAGCAGGCCAATGTCGGGGCCATAGTACCAGCAGGCCAATGTCAGGGCCCATAGTACCAGCAGGACAATGTCAGGGTCCATAGTACCAGCAGGCCAATGTCAGGGTCCATAGTACCAGCGGGACAATGTCAGGGTCCATAGTACCAGCGGGCCAATGTCAGGGTCTATAGTACCAGCGGGCCAATGTCAGGACCCATAGTACCAGCGGGACAATGTCAGGACCCATAGTACCAGCAGGCCAATGTCGGGCCCATAGTACCAGCAGACCAATGTCAGAACCCATAGTACCAGCAGGACAATGTCGGGGCCCATAGTACCAGCAGGCCAATGTCGGGGCCCATAGTACCAGCAGGCCAATGTCGGGGCCCATAGTACCAGCAGACCAATGTCGGGGCCCATAGTACCAGCAGACCAATGTCGGGGTCTATAGTACCAGCAGGCCAATGTCAGGACCCATAGCACCAGCAGGACAATGTCAGGACCCATAGTACCAGCAGGGCAATGTCAGGACCCATAGTACCAGCAGGACAATGTCAGGACCCATAGCACCAGCAGGGCAATGTCAGGACCCATAGCACCAGCAGGACAATGTCAGGACCCATAGCACCAGCAGGACAATGTCAGGACCCATAGTACCAGCAGGACAATGTCAGGACCCATAGCACCAGCAGGACAATGTCAGGACCCATAGCACCAGCAGGACAATGTCAGGACCCATAGCACTAGCGGGACAATGTCAGGACCCATAGTACCAGCGGGACAATGTCAGGACCCATAGTACCAGCAGGATACAATACAGAGGGGGGTGAGGGGGGTACAATACAGAGGGGGGGGTGAGGAGGATACAATATAGAGGGGGGTACAATATAGAGGGGGGTACAATATAGAGGGGGGTGAGGGGGGTACAATATAGAGGGGGGTGAGGGGGATACAATACAGAGGTGGGTGAGGGGGTACAATATAGAGGGGGGTGAGGGGGGTACAATACAGAGGGGGGTGAGGGGGGTACAATATAGAGGGGAATGAGGGGGTACAATATAGAGGGGGGTACAATACAGAGGGGGGTGAGGGGGTACAATATAGAGGGGGGTGAGGGGGGTACAATACAGAGGGGGGTGAGGGGGGTACAATATAGAGGGGAATGAGGGGGGTACAATATAGAGGGGGGTACAATATAGAGGGGGGTACAATACAGAGGGGGTGAGGGGGTACAATATAGAGGGGGTGAGGGGGGTACAATACAGAGAGGGGTGAGGGGGGTACAATATAGAGGGGAATGAGGGGGGTACAATATAGAGGGAAATGAGGGGGGTACAATATAGAGGGGGGTGAGAAGGTTACAATATAGAGGGGGGGTGAGGGGGTACAATATAGAGGGGGGTGAGGGGGTACAATATAGAGGGGGGTGTGGAGGGTACAATACAGAGGGGGGGTGAGGGGGGTACAATATAGAGGGGGTGGGGAGGGTACAATACAGAGGGGGGGTGAGGGGGATACAATATAGAGGGAGTTGAGGAGAAGATAGTGAAAAGAGCGGACATAAAATACATTATTACCTCAGGCTCCATCCTCCTCAGCCACACCCAGAGACCACGCCAGTCCCGCCATTATCACTTCCCCGCTCACTTCACAGAGCAACTTCCGGGGGTGGGGCACACGGAGATGACGTCAACCTGCATGGTATCCGGTGTAGCGGCAAGTCCGATTTTTGCGGCTCCGCCCCCTACCTTCTGATTTGCTGCTCTATGCCCCCATCTATAACCACCCATCATTCATTTGTTACCTCTATACCCAACGATAAATCATAGACTAGAGATGATCCAATCAGAAGATAGGGGGCGGAGCCGCACAACCCCGGCGGACATGAAGGGAATAATGAAATTCTCTGTATTATCCTCAGTACAATGGCGGCCTGACAGACGTGTGTGACCAGACATACAAATAAAGATATCGTATACAAACTAATATATGACCAACCTACTGCGCATTGTTGTGGGCTTTTGAATCACGTCTCAAGAATATGACTTTTATCAAGACATAGTATTATATGGCAAACAGCTCAGCATAACCGGATGTTAAGAGTTAATTTTGTCTTGGTTGAACTACCAAGAATTCTAGTTAAAGAACTGGAGAGAATGGGTGAAGGGATTGTTTTTCTTTCCTCCTAGAGACAATACTATTTTAAAGTTCTACAGGTGATCAAACACCATTATTCAGACTTCAATAAGCAGGTAAACATATACAAGGTCTGGACAGGACAATAGAGGAACCAAACTGATTGTCTGAGAGCTTACCCAAACCTTGTAGAGTGTGATGAACCAACAGACCTCTGAAACTATTACCATATACTATTGTTCACCAAGGGTGAAAGCATTAACAATTGTTTACCATGAGCCCAATACAAGGGCCATGCAAATAGAGAGTTTTTTCCCTACACAGAGAAAAATGTTGATTCTGAAACAAAGGGGTGAAATTCAGGACATTTAAGTCTAAAAGTTCACTGTAGATCATTACAAAAATGTATTACAAAAACAGATTATAAATAAGATGTCATAGACTTTAAACACCACTAAATACTCAGCAATGGGAACTATATATCACTAACTTGAGTATTGAGATGATGGGAAGTAAGATGTATTATAAACTAGCATTAGTTACATGTCTTATCAGGAAACAAACAGGATGGTACTTCAAGGAGGAATAACCGAATATACACCTATATTCCATGGTCCCTATTTAGAATAATATAGGTATCACTGCTATATCTGGAAAGAGCCGTATATTTTATTCCTGAAATTACCTGAAGATTCCACCCAAGGTATGAGTCATCTCAAATACTCACATTGTTCTGTGATACATGACCGCCACCTGGCGGGCAGGTGAGAAATAGCTTATGTACACACATTTCTCAACTAGCCAATCAGGAAGCCTGGTGGGAAGGTATCTTAGAACAATGGACTAGTGGATATAAAAGCCCATGTGCTTTAAGAAAAGAGGGAACCCTCATAAAGACCTCATGGAAAGACCTGACATCTGAAGAAGATCTCTGCTGAAATAACTACTCTTCCATCTTTTCAAACTTCCTAAAACTTTAAACCTCTAAACTTATAACTTCCTACATTCTCCCCTATTGAATCTATCACTTGCCTATATATCAGTCTAAAGGCGTTCCAATGCCAGCTAAATCCACGGGAGAGTTGCCTAGTCTGACGTCCGGGTGTGGTGAGATGTTTATTTGATTTTGTATTAATTACTTTCTCTGTTGTGTAGAATCATAAAATTACCTTAGTGTATTACAACAATATTGGGTAGTTAGATATCTGTAGTCAGATACTGTGTTACTGTTAAAAAAATTTTCCATATTTCATAATTTATTGAATATTAATAACCAGAGTATCACATATCAAGGGCTTACTTCTTGCAATCCTATGGCCACGGCATGCGAGAATATAACCTTTGAGATATTCGAAATTATTAATTATTAATAAATTTAATAAATATCATATCATTTAAAATTTGTGATTGATGTAATTAGTTAGAGACATTATTAGTGTGTCTTACATTGGTAGGATATATTTTTGATTGTGTGTACCAATATTCATTTATCACCAGTCTTTTGCGTTTTGTGTTAATATATATATAATTTTTGTACATAAATAAATTTTTATATTTATCTATTATAAGGCAAATTTTGTGTGTATGGTACGAAATCATATTGGCTAAAAGAATTCAAGGTATAATAATAAGTGGTGATCAAATTATCAAAGTGTCCAAATTATTGGTTTATTAAATATTTGCCGTATTTTAACGGCTGGAGGCACTGTAATATTTCATCTAAGGGAAAGGGACACGCCCTTTATAAATAATATATATCCTTACATAAACCACCACGACAGCATGTCCGGGCCGCCATCCTTGACAGGTACAAAGCTTCCATGGTCTTCAAGAAAATGGCGGCCACTGAAGACAGATCGAGGTGAACAACCTCCTCCACATATCTGTTCTGTTTGCACTGTAGAAAATGAGGAAACTGCAGAGAATTCCTCCTTCCCGGCCGATTGTATCGGGAGGAATAATATTCTGTCAGAAGTCTGGCAGTCATACCAGACTCAGCCAGCAGATGGCAGCGCAGTCCTGACATGTAGAGTGCTTAGAAATATAAAGTACTACCACATCCATCCACAAGGCGGCAGCAGAGTACCGGTTATATTCTGTTTATAGAAAAATCAATGAGAGCGCTTCCAGGATCAGCCAGCAGATGGCAGTGCAATAATGTCATATCATGTGCTAACAGATCAATCCACAAGGCGGCAACAAAGTACCTGTAATATTCTGGTATAGAATATGATGCTGAGCGCTTCCAGAAACGGCCAGCAGATGGCAACTTAGTAACTGTGTGAGGTACGGCGCATGCCCAATCTGGCGCCATTATGTAGTGGACAATTGTTTAAAACTTCTAGAAAATGGCGATCACGGCAGACGGAAATGTTTTGTGTCCTGGTAGAGCAGCTGCCATTTTCTACAGTCTTCAAAAATATGGCTGACATCACAGACATTCTTCTCTTACAGATTCTCTCCAGTTTTCGGCATTATTTTGGATAAGACAAACTATTGAGGCAATTGGACACAGATAAAGTGCTGAGCAAACTGCTAGAAACTGCATTTAGATATACAAGCGCGGGAAAATGTTACTAGGCCCCGCCCCTCACCAAAACTTTTAGATAATTAACGTATTTTGAACTAAGACGACATTTTGCTTTAGGGAAACAGAAGCGATCCTTCACACCACGACCCCGGAGATAGAAATAGTGGGATCTGTAGAACGATCGACTTTTGATGAGGATCTCCTCGTTCTATATTTTATATAAGGAAATAAAATCGTGGAGAAACTTAAGCTGAGACATGTCCACTGTAGCCGCCATCTTATTAAGGACCAGAATGGCGGCATGGGCATGCGCAGTAACATTAAGGATAATCAGTGCTGCCGCCCTGTGGCCAGAATTAGTATGACTCCTAAGACGTATTAACATAATAAAACCACGTTGCCTCCTTGTGGATAGTCCTGGTATGACACCCATAATATTACTGACACTCTGCTGCCTCCTTGTGGATGATCCCGGTATGACACCCATAATATTACCAACACTTCTGCCACCTTGTGCATGATCCTGGTATGACTCCCATAATATTACCGACACTCTGCTGCCACCTTGTGCATGATCCTGGTATGACTCCCCCTGTATTACTATACACATAATATTATCAACACTCTTCTGCCTCCTTGTGGATGATCCTGGTATGACTCCCCCTGTGTTACTGTACACATAATATTATCAACACTCTGCTGTCTCCTTGTTGATGATCCTGGTATGATCTCCCTGGGTAACTATACACAAAATATTACCGACACTCTGCTGTCACCTTGTGGATGATCCTGGTACGACCCCCTGTGTTACTATACACATAATATTACCAACACTCTGCTGTCACCTTATACACAAAATATTACTGACACTCTGCTGTCTCCTTGTGGGTGATCCTGGTATGACTCCCCCTGTGTTACTGTACACATATTACCAACACTCTGCTGTCACCTTGTGGATGATCCTAGTATGACTCCCCCTGTGTTACTATACACATAATATTACCAACACTCTGCTGTCACCTTATGGACGATCCTGGTATAACTCTTTCTTTGTTACTATACAATGATATACATTATATAATTCTCTGTAGTTACCTTAACACAATGGCAGTCTGAAATACATGTCTGAATGGACATTCAAGTAAAGAGGATACAAATATACTATACATACTAGTGCGCATGTCCTGCCATCTTTGTAAGGAGAAACCATGAAGTGGTCTTCAACAAGATGGAAGCTGCTGTACATATATCCTGAAGAATAGCTTTCTTCACATATCCATTTCTGATTCACCTTTAAAAAATTAGGAATCTGTGTAGCCTCTTCCTCTTTCTCGACCCAATTGTATTGGGCGCAATAATATTCTGTGTCAGACATTCGGTGGGAGTCATACCAGGCTCAGCCAGCAGATGGCAGTTCTCATATTGTGTGCTTAGAAATATGATGTATTACCACATCCATCCACAAGGTGGCGGGAAAGTACCAGTAATAGTCTGTGTATAGAAAAATCAACATGGGTGATTCAAAGGTTCAGCCATTAGATGTCACCACATTTCAGGATATATGGAGCAGGCCCAGTCTGCCGCCATTGTTTATGGGAAATAATTACCAAATCTTCGAGAAAATGGTCGTTGCGGCGTACATTTCTTTTTATGTACGGCACGTGCCCAGATCAGCTGCCATTATGGGGAGGAGAAAATGGCCTGGTCTTCAATATTATGTCTGCCATCAAAGATATTATTCTCTTACAATTCTGTTAAAAGGAGTGTGGTTCAGAGGATCCACCCCCTACCTTCTGATTGGCTGGCATATAATCATGTATCCATAAAATAAAAAGTGCGGCGCTAGTAAATATAAGATCTATGAACACATATATATCTCAGATGATCTGAAACACAATGTGGTATATAACACTAAACAGAGAAGATAACCAATACATCAGGTAAAATTGATAATAATGTCCAAACAAGTTGTCACAGGATCTTGCGTAGAAGCTAAAAATGCCAGGATCAAGTAGTAAAATTGCGCACTCACCGGACGCGCTCCTCCTAAAGAGGAGGAGCCAACAGAGCGTGACATCTTAGCCGCCTGGAGCCACGAGGAGGCCTGACTGCCATCTTACTTTTGGGTCAGTCACACTTTACTCATATCAATCACTGTCTGAGTGTTTCTGCCCTGTTTATATCAATTTTAGTTTTGAAATAAATTCTTTGATTTTAGCTACTACACTATGAGGTGTTTTTTGGCTCCTACTAGAGCTAACAAATTTTAGGACATCCTATTACTCACCTTTACCACTGGAGGGAGTTCCATACTCATATATCCACCCAGCCTTAAGGGGATTTCTGGACCTGGAGGCTGTTCATTACACCAGGATTATCTACTCCCGGATGTTTATCGATCTTCCCCGCTAGATGAGGGATTTCCAGGGGTCATACAACATATGTGCTTGTCCATAGCGCGTCCGGTGAGTGCGCAATTTTACTACTTGATCCTGGCATTTTTAGCTTCTACGCAAGATCCTGTGACAACTTGTTTGGACATTATTATCAATTTCACCTGATGTATTGGTTATCTGGTTATCGTCTCTGTTTAGTGCTATATACCACATTGTGTTTCAGATCATCTGAGATATATATGTGTTCATAGATCTTATATTTACTAGCGCCGCACTTTTTATTTTATGTGTATTTTTGAAGGTTTTACTGAGATTGCCTTGGGTGCATTGGCTGCTGATGGGAGAGCGCTCACTTTTTTATATTTTCTCATATAATCATGTATCCCCTCTCCTGATTTGGCAATCTATATCAATCTATTATCTCCTAGATTGTAAGCTCGAAAGCGTAGGGCCCTCTTACCCCTCGTACGTTGTTTGTTATTGTTGTACTGTGCCATGTATTATCCCCCCCCCCGTTGTACAGCGCTGAGCAAACCCTTTGGCGCTATATAAACTCGATGTAATAATAATAATAATAATTTATTAGGTAAATATAACCGAACGATAAATCAAAGACTAGAGACCAGCCAACCAGAAGGGAGGGGAGGGACCAAACAACTCAGCAAGGGGATCCTGAGTATATCATTTTCTGTAATATCCTCAGCACAATGGCTGCCTGATATGTGTGACTGGACATACTACCAAGGGTAATACTATGCATACTACTGCACATTCCCGAGGCGCCATCCATGAAAGGAAAAAACAGTCAGTGGTCGTAAAAAAGATGGCGGCGGCAATAGACAGATCCTGAGAATCAACCTCCTCCACATATCAGTTCTGTTTCCACTGCAGAGAATAAGGAAACTGTGCAGATAACTCCTCCTGACTTGATTGTATCGGGAGGAATAATATTCTGTCAGAACTCTGGTAGTCATACCAGGCTCAGCCAGCAGATGGCAGCGCAGTCCTGACATGTAGAGTGCTTAGAAATACAAAGTACTACCACATCCATCCACAAGGCGGCAGAAGAGTACCGGTTATATTCTGTTTATAGAAAAATCAATGTGAGCGCTTCCAGGATCAGCCAGCAGATGGCAGTGCAATAATGTCATATCATGTGCTAACAGATCAATCCACAAGGCGGCGACAAAGTACCTGTAATATTCTGGTATAAAAAAAATCAAGCTGAGCGCTACCAGGAACGGCCAGCAGATGGCAGCTTAGTATCTGTATGACGTAATGCGCATGCCCAGTCTGAAGCCATTTTATAGTAGAAAATTGTTTAAATCTTCGAGAAAATGGCGGTCATCGCAGACGGAAATGTTTTGTGTCCTGGGAGAGAAGCTGCTATTTTGTAGAGTCTTCAAAAATATGTCCGCCATCGCAGACATTCTTCTCTTAAATATTGTCTCCAAGTTCCGGCATTATTTTGGATAAAACAAACTACAGAGGTGATTGGAGACAGACTGTTATGTGTGCGATCTGATAGAAAACTGTATTTACAATGACAAGCGCGGGAAAATGTTACTAGGCTCCGCCCCTCACTATAGCTATTAGATAATTACGTGTTTTGAACTTGGACGCCATTTTGCTTTGGGGAAACAGATGCGATCCCTCACCCCGGAGATAGAAATATTGAGATCTGTAGGACGACCTGATCATCTTTTGTAAATAGCACCTCGATCTATATGTTACATAAGGAAATTAAACCGTGGAAAATATTTGAACGCTGCGTCCTGTCCCCTGTAACCGCCATCTTATTGAGGACCGGAATGGCGGCATGGGCATGCGCAGTAGTATTAACGATAATCACAGAGCTGCCGCCCTGTGGCCAGAATTAGTATGACTCCATAATAAAATCGCTTTGCCTCCTTGTGGATGATCCTGGTATGACACCCATAATATTACTGAAACTCTGCTGCCGCCTTGTGGATGATCTTGATATGACTCCCATAATATTACCGACACTCTGCTGCCTCCTTGTGGATAATCCTGGTATGACACCCATAATATTACCGACACACCGCTGCCTCCTTGTGGATTATCCTGGTATGACTCCCCCTGTGTTACTATACAAATAATATTACCGACACTCTGCTGCCACCTTGTGGATAATCCTGGAATTACACCCATAATATTACTGACATTCTTCTGCCTCCTTCTGGATGATCCCGGTATGACTCTACTATGTTACTAAACATTCCAAAAGACCTTCTGCGCACTGGTATATACCATTTCTAGCAGACTTTGCTATAAAGAATATGGATATTTAGTTCATATGTGATTGCACTGTGTTACTACAAACGTAATATTACTGTTACTCTGCTGCCTTCTCGTGCATGATCCTGGTGTGACTCCGTTGTGCTTCTAAACACATAATCTTACCCTCACTCTGCTGCCTCCTTCTGGATCATCCTTATAGGATTCTCCCTGTGTTACTATACATATATTACCAATGCTCTGCTGCTCCCTTGTGGTTTATATTGGTATGAATTTTCCTGTGTTTTTATACTTATAATGTTACTGTCAGTCCTCTGCCTTCTTGTGGACGATCCTGTTATGACCCCCCTATATCCCCTGTGTTACTATACACATAACATTACCGACACTATGCTGTCTCCTTGTGGATGATCCTGGTAGGAATCCCCCTGTGTTACTATACACATAATGACACTCTCCTGCCTCCTTGTGGACGATCCTGTTATGACCCCCCTATATCCCCTGTGTTACTATACACATAACATTACCGACACTATGCTGTCTCCTTGTGGATGATCCTGGTAGGAATCCCCCTGTGTTACTATACACATAATGACACTCTCCTGCCTCCTTGTGGATGATCCTGGTATGACTCGCCTGTGTTACTATGCACAGAATATTACCGATACTCCACTGCCTCCTTGTGTTTAATTTTGGTAGGAGTCTTCCTGTGTTTTTATAATCATATTACCATTAGTCCTCTGCCTCCTTGTGGATCATCCTGGTGTTATTAAAGACATATTACCAACAATCTGCTGCCTCCTGGTGGTTGACCCTGGTATGACACCCCTGTGGTACTATACACATATTACCATCCCTCTGCTGTCACCTTGTGGTTGATTGTGGTGTGATTCTCCCTGTTACAATGCACATATTACTGACACTCTGCTGCCTCCTTGTGGATGATCCTGGTATGACTCCCCTGTGTTACTATACAAAGAATATTACCGACACTCTGCTGCCTCTTTGTGGATGATTCTGGTATGACTTCCCTGTGGTACTATACACATATTACCGACACTCTGCTGCCTCCTTGTGGATGATCCTGGTATGAATCCCCCTGTGTTACTATACACATAATATTACTGACACTCTGCTGCCTCCTTGTGGATGATCCTGGTATGACTCCCGTGTTACTATACAAAGAATATTACCAACACCCTGCCGCCTCCTTGTGGATGATCCTGGTATGACTCGCCTGTGTTACTATACACAGAATATTACCGACACTCTGCCGCCTCCTTGTGGATGATCCTGGTATGACCCCGTGTTACTATACAAAGAATATTACTGATACTCTGCTGCCTCCTTGTGGATGATCCTGGTATGACTCCCGTGTTACTATACAAAGAATATTACCAACACCCTGCCGCCTCCTTGTGGATGATCCTGGTATGACTCCCCTGTGTTACTATACACAGAATATTACCGACACTCTGCTGCCTCCTTGTGGATGATCCTGGTATGACTCCCGTTACTATACACATATTATCGATGCTCCACTGCCTCCTTGTGGTTATTGTTGGTAGGAGTCTTCCTGTGTTTTTATAATCATAATATTACCATTAGTCCTCTGCCTCCTTGTGGATCATCCTGGTATGATTCCCGTGTTACTATACACAATGACACTTTGCTGCCTCTTTGTGGATGATTCTGGTATGACACCACTGTGTTACTATACACATAATATTACTGACCCTCTGCTGCCTCCTTGTGGATGATCCTGGTATGACTCCCCGTGTTACTATACACATGACACTATGTTGCCTCCTTGTGGATGATCCTGATATGACTTCTCTGTGTTCCTATACCCATATTACCGACACTCTGCTACCTCTTTGTGGATGATCCTGGTATGACTCCCCTATATTACTATACATGTAATATTACCGACACTCTGCTGCCTCTTTGTGGATGATCCTTGTATCACTCCCCGTGTTACAATACACATAATGACACTCTGCTGTCTCCTTATGGATGATCCTGGTATGGCTCCCCTGTGTTACTATACACATATTACCATGACTCTGCTGCATTCTTGTGGTTGATCCTAGTATAACTCCCTTTTGTTACTATACATATATTGCACTCTGCTGCCTCCTTGTGGATGATCCTGGTATGACTCTCCATGTGTTTCTGTACACATATTACTGACAATCTGCTGCCTCCTGGTGGTTGACCCTGGTATGACACCCCTGTGGCACTATACACATATTACCATCCCTCTGCTGCCACGTTGTGGTTGATTGTGGTGTGATTCTCCCTATGTTACAATGCACATAATATTACTGACACTCTGCTGCCTCCTTGTGGATGATCCTGGTATGCCTGCCCCTGTCACTATACATATAACATTAATGACACTTTGCAGCCTCTCCGTGTTACTAGACATAAAACCATCCCTCTGCAGTTGCATGGAGGGTGCTGTGTGCACAAGCGAGTGTGAAGTTGCTCTTAAACATGTGCAGGCTGTATACTGTACACCTATGTGATCCTGCAGTAAATGTACCATGGGCAGTCAGTATGGAAACATCTATGGTGTAGTGTTAAGCCTGCAGTCAGAGACAGACAGCATTATCTAGGGCAGGGTTTCCCAACTAGAGTTCTCCCACAGGATGCTGGGAGTTCCTTGAGCAATGAGCATATTCTGCCTCTCAGATAAGTGTGACACCATTCTTTTTAAGCGATCTGTGAAAGGTTAGTTTTTTCACAATGATCACAAATGTAAGTAGCATTCTTGTCACTGAACATCACTAATGTATAATTGGTTATAGATATATTTTCTGAGACCAGAACATTAATCCAAGGCTGATTGAAAAGGCTGACCTTAGAGTTCAACTTGCAGTGTGACACAATTGGAATTATCTCCAGTGGAGAGATAAGTCTGCAGTTAGAACAGGTTTAGGTTCACTACCTTAAGAATCGGAGTGAGTACATAGATTTAGGCCTCATCCACACAGAGTGTTTGCTTTTTCTCCGCTGAATGCCAGAGTTCCTGGCAGGAGAACAGCTGCTTAACAAAGGACCTAAAGCCACATACTTTCCATGAACCTAACACCACATCTGCAACCGCGGAAGCAATGGCAGGTTTTATTGACGAACCTAGAGAGGCAACAAAGTGTATGGACAAATGAATCTGTGATACAGAAACAATGGATCTATTGCTAAACACCGATGGTCATCCTGAGCGACTGAGCTAAAACAAGTATTCAAGCAGAAAATTCCACATTAGGGTTACTGACCAGCTAAATCATAAAAGATTAGGATGACAGCACAAAACCTTCAGCTTAAAAACAAGGCATAGGTGGTGGTGGTGGTGGTGGTGAGGGGGGGGGTTGTTAATTTCTGTTCTGATGAGGTAATTGTAAAAAGCATATAATTATCTTGTATATAACAATATGGATCGATGTGGTCTATCAATAAAAAATAAGTTCCATCATTGCAATCAGCAGATACGCACAGGTCACTGGGACTCAACTAGTACCTGTAGACTCCATAGGGGCCAAGTTGTTCTCTACCACAGACATTACAGCAGATATGAGCCATCATTATAGAAGAGCCTCACATAGTATATTTATTTTTAGAGCACACAGATATAGTCTGTTTCCAGAACAGCTCCAGGTCCCAGATCGGAGGGCAGCAGCAACAGTCATTCTAAAAATAAAATTTATTTTTTTCAGCCTCAGAAGCGTTTCATCTGTCGTCTTTCTTGGCGTCTCTGGCGTTTCTCATTTTGTTCTGGTGGAGCAGTGGAGGAGTCGTCTGCTGTAAACCAGGGGCCAAGTACATTTACCCAGAGCAGATACAGAGCCCGTCCAGGAGCCTGCAAGAAAGAAGGCAACATTCAGCTACAAGATTTGTTGTATGAATTCTCCCTCTGGGTGTAGGAGATGAAAATGGGATTTTTGGTCTGCCTGTGAAATCCTTTTCTTGGAGTACAGTACAGGACACAGAGCATCCTTATATTCATTACAATAGGGTAATGCTGCCACCTTCAGGTAACTGGACGCTGACAAAAAAAAAAACCACAACCTCATCGTGGATTTAGTTTTTGTAGAAGGGCATGAACCCAAGAAAGAGGGGTGAGATGTCCAGTGATTTACTCTAAGAAAAGGATTTTAGAGGTAAACCAAAAACTCAATTTTCTTTATTGTACAACACAGGACACAAAGCATTCATATATTAAATTACAAAAAGGTATAGCTTAAAGCATTGGATATGAGGCGAGGGCAACAAGCAACAGCCCCCAATCAACTTAACACAACAGGTTAGAAACCTCATGCAGCAGTCCGCAACAAACACCAACTTAAAGGTGACATCCTCAACTACCCACCTAGTAAAAGCGTGACCTGAAGACCAGGTTGCAGTTTAACTAAACTTGAGCTACCAAAACCAGATGTCAAGTAGCCCAAGAAGAAGTAGCCACATTCCTGGGGAAACTATCTTGGGTAAAATTGACAGCCAAGGCCGCTGAGCCACCATGTCACCAGAAACAGTCCCGTACAGGAACAGCAAACATCTCCTGAACTTTGCAAGCTGAATAAATAGTAACAAGAAAAATAATCTTCCAAGTCAGAAGGACTAAGGAATATCCTGCATAGAATCAAAATGGCGAGATCTGCAATACATAAAGTACCATATAGAGGTCCCACAGAGTGCATTTGGTGCCTGGAGACTCCTGGACTGCCCCTAAGCACCGCTATGTAGTATTCAGGGCAGCCCATGAGTACATGACAGTACAAAATACAGCAAAAACAACAGTAAGAAATACAAATGTATAACAACCACACTGAAATAAAAAAAAAATAAAAAAAAATGGCCATACAGAAAATGCCGTTATTTACCTGTTAACTGTATTTCCGGGAATCTTCCTGGACAGCTTCACATGACAGATAGGCTCCTCCCACCAGGAAACACCCAATCCACTTTTTCTCCCACAAGTTGCCTCTCTCCACAATAGACCCTCAGTACTGGAATATTACCAAAGGCCTAGGATAAAGAAGATAACAGTAGGAACAATATATGTCCAGTCCATTGAATGACTGGAACGCCAGCATGTAACTATACAGTAATCGGGAGGGAGCTACGCTGTCCTGGAAGATTGCTGGAAATACAGTTAACAGGTAAATAACTGCGTTTTCCCAAGTCATCTTCCAGGACTGCTTCACATGAGAGGATTGAATAGAATACCTACATTAGGGTGGGACTGCCGCTTGCAAGACCTTCCTGCCAAACGCCTGGTCCTTGTTGGCGATCATGTCCAACCGGTAGTGCCTGGCAAAGATACTGAAGCTGGACCATGTTGCGACCCTACAGATCTATCCGGGGGTTGGCGCCAGCTCTCTCTGCCCATATAGCTGCGGTGGCCCTAGTCGAGTGCGCTTTGAAGCCAGGTGGTGGTGCCAGTGACACGGTTTTGTATTCTTCCAGGATGGCTTCTGTTATCCATCTTGTGATGGTGCCTTTAGAGCCATTATATGCCTTACTTGGTCCTTGAAATAAGATGAAGAGGCTGGGCGAGCGTCTCCATGCTTTAGTGTGCTTGATGTACGCTATTAGGCATCTTCTTACATCAATTTGTTGTAGTCTCTATCAGTGGCGTTGCTCGGGCTCCTGCAAAAGGAGGGTATTACAATTTCTTGTATTCTATGGAAATGGGACGTGACCTTTGGTAGAAATGCCGGATCCGTATGGAGGATAATCCTATCCACCAGGATTGTGCAGTAAGGCTCTATTATTGACAGAGCTTGCAGTTCGCTGACTCTGCGAGCAGAGACCAGGGATATCAGGAGGGTGGTTTTGAGGGTCAAGTGCCTGGGAGAGCATTTTCCCAAGGGTTTTGAATGGCTCCTGCTGGAAACCTTTTAAAACTGTGCCTAGATCCCAGAGCGGGTATTTTGGCACGCAAGGGACTCTGTGTATGGAGATAGTTCTCAGGAATCTGAACACCAGGGGATCCTCTGCTAACTTCAGCTCCAGGAAGTTAGACAGGGCAGCTACTTGCACTTTGAGTGTATTGGCGGTTAAGTTATTGTCTGCCCTGTCCACAGGTCCGTTAGGCTCAGCTTCTTCAGGAAGGAGAACCATGACCTTTTGGCCCAGAACAGAGCGATCAGGATGACTCTGGCCTGAGACGTCTGTATTTTCTGTACCACTCTTGGTAGTAGTCTGAATGGTGGAAAAGCATAAAGGAGGTCCCCCTTCCATGGCTAGGCCAATGCATCTGTCCCTGCACTCTGGGGGTCTCTTTGAAGGCAGAAGTACTTTCCTAGTTTTAAATTCCTTCTGCTGGCAAAGAGATCTATGGAGGGAGTGCACCATCTGCTGTAGATTTGGGCGAACGCTGTGCAGCTGAGGCACCATTCTGACTGGTTGATTTCCTCTCGGCTCAGCTGGTCCGTTAACAGGTTTAGTTTCAGATGGAACGCTGTGATGGATTTCAGGTTTCTTTCTGCCCAGCTCAGGAGGGTATCCACCAGTTCCATTAGTCTTGAGGACCTCGTGCCTCCTTGCCTGTTCAAGTATGTGACGGCTGTCATGCTGTCCAACAGGATCTGAATCTCTTTCCTTCTAATTTTCTCCTGAAAGGCCATAAGCGCTCTGAAAACTGCCAGTAATCAGCTGTCGTTTGGTGACCTTTTAGTGGTTTCCAGGTCCCACTTGCCCTGGGTCAGGCAACCCTCTATGTGTGCGCCCCAGCCCCGCATGCTTGCATCTGTGCTGATTTTTGTTGGGTTGGATTGTTTCCATCTTCTCCCAGCCTCCAGCATGTGGATGTTTCCCCACCACTCCAATGACTCTCTCACTTTGCGCGTGAGGCGAATGATGGAATCCAGAGACGCTTGGCTGCCATCCCAGTGGAAGAGGACATGATTCTGTATGGTTTTGGAGTGTAGTTGCGCCCATTGTACCCCCGGTATGGCTGCTGTCATGTGGCCGAGGAGCTTCATGGTGTTTCTGATTGTGCAAATTGCTATCACCCGGAGGCTCCTTGTGTCTTGCTGTAGTCTGAGCACTTTTTCTGGAGTCATGTATAAGCAGGTGCTTGTGGAATCCAGAATGTATCCAAAATATGTGATTCTGTTGGAAGGGAATAACTGTGATTTCTCTGTATTTATTAGCCATCCTAGGTTTTCCAAGAAGGATATTGTATGCTCCATGCGGCATTTCAGAGCTCTTTCCGTGTCCACAACCAAGAGTAGGTCGTCCAAGTAGGGGATAACGTTTATCCCTTCTAGTCTCAAGGCTTGCAGAGGTTCCGCTAGTGCTGAAGACAGAACGAAAGGAAGTGCATTGAATTGGAACAAGAACGTTCTGTTCTTGCCCTTTAGCGCGAACCTTAGGAACTTTCTTGATTCCTCCCTTATTGGGATGTGAAGGTATGTGTACTTTAGGTCTATTGATTCCAGGAATACTCTGGGAGGGAGGATGTATTTCATCATGTAGATTGTCTCCATGTGGAATTTTTTGGGTTTTACGAATTCGATCACTTTCTTTAGGTTGAGTATCATTCTGCATTTCCCAGACGTCTGCCTTCTTAGAAAAAAATGGGAGTAAAATCCCCTTCACATCTCTTCTTCCTCCAACTGACTGACCACGTTCTGCTGGAGTATTTCCTCCAGGAGGTTCACGACTGCGTCTGCCTTTCCCTCCTCCCTTGGCAGTGGAGTCGCGAAGAACCTTTGAGGGGGGAGTTGTGAAAATTCTATCCTGTAGCCGTTTCGAATTGTGTCTAGGATGAATGCATTCTGGGTAGTCTGTAGCAATTGCGTGTGGAAGTGTCCCAGTCTTCCTCCCACCTGGCTCCGCCAATCACTTGGACTGAGTTTTGGTTTTGTCCTGGTTAAGGATAAAGAGAAAGCCTCCCTTCTCCTTTCCTCTTTTTGAGACCCAGCCTTGCATCTGCCCCTGAAATCTGACCTCTCTCGTTGCATGCTGCCTGTTGGGACGAAAAAACTTCCGTTCCACTTGCCTGCTGGGGACTGGATATCCTTTCCTTTTTTGTCGGCAGACTTCTCGAGGACTGAAGTCAGTTCTGGCCTGAAAAGGAGCTTTCCCTCAAAGGGAAGGCCGCAGATTCTGGATTTGGAAGCGATGTCCCCCCTGCCAGGATTTCAACCAAATAGCTCTTCGGGCTGCGTTTATGAGCACAGTTGATCTTGTTGTATATTTAATGGTTTCTGCCGATGCATCTGCAATAAACGCCACTGCTTTTTCCAAAACCGGTAGCGATTTAAGAATTTCCTCAGACGGCGTGCCTTGTTCAAGGTGTGAGCAGAGCTGGCCCAACCATATGTCTAGGATTCTGGAAATGCAGGTTGTTGCTATTGCTGGTTTAAAGTTTACTGCGAACGCTTCACACGCTCTTCTGAGAAATGTGTTGACCTTGTGGTCCATTGGGTCCTTTAGGGAACCTCCGTCTTTGAAAGATAAATCTGTGGATTTCGAAATCTTTGAGGGGAGCATCCAGTTTTGGGCAAGACTCCGACATAGACACATCTTCCTCCTTCCATTCCCTTTTTATGGTAGACCATAGGGTGGAATGGACTGGGAACGTGGGGCTGATTCTCTTTTGAAGCCCTGCATATAGCTGGTCATGCAGAGAGAGATCCGGCTGTTCCTCTTCTAAGTCTAGAGTGTCGTAGATTACTTTCAAGAGGCCTTCTGCACCTTCTATTTGAAAGAGGAACCTCTGCGCCCTGTGATCCTGGTCTTCCATCTCACCTTCCTCCGAGTCAGAAATGCTGGAAAGTTACTCTTCTCGGACAATGCCCGGTTCCTGTTTTCTCTTCTTAGCCGGCAAGAAAATGCTTGAGGTGCCGCGTTGAGGCTCCTCCGGGGTTGGTTCCTGCATCTGTTCCCTAAAGTTTTGAAAGGTTTGGGACATCTCCTGTGTCATGTTTTGTAGGAAATATTTAAAGAGGGACCCCGACTCTTTTTTGATCAGCTTATCGATGCACTCCTGGCACAGCTGCTTTTTCCAAGCGCTAGCGAGTTTCTTTTTGCAGGTAGCGCACTTTCTCTTTGTCCTACAAAAAGCGTCCTTTTCCTTCCTATCCTCCTCCAGTGGGCCCATCTAAGGACAGGGAGACACAAGGTATAGGCCTCCTGTAAGCCGAGGGCCCTAGGGGGACACCCGCTCCCCCCCCCCAACAGTGCACTCACTGGCAGACCCGAGATTCCCAAGGTGCTCGAGAGAGAGGGAAGAGGTAGGAGAGAGAAGGGAGGAGTAAGGGAGAGGAGGAAAGAGAGCCTCGTACCCCCTCTCGGGTCCTCCTCCCTGAGACAGCAGATAGGAGGAAGCATGAGGGGTATAGAGAGGGGAGTCATGCCAGCTGACAGGCTCCTACCTTGTTGCTGGTCTCCCCAGCTCAAACAGATCCGCCTCCATTCTGATCGCATCCCGCCCTTGGTGCGGCTCTGTTTGTAGGGTGGGTGGGGCTCTGCCCTGGGGTCCGGTTTCGCCTACCTCCCCTCACGGCCGTGGTGTGGGGCAAACTTGCGGATCGCCACCCATAACCAAGATGGCAGCAGTCTGCTTCCTGTTTCTCGGTTGCCGATAGTGACATTCGCGAGTCCCGGAGCTCGAGAGTGATGTCATCGACCCGTGTCTTCCTCCCACCTGGCTCCTCCCATCGGAGATGGCGTGCAGCGGAGGAAAGGTAGGGTTTGCCCCACAGGATAGTGGTCCCTTACCCGATATGTTGGAGGAGCGGAATCTAGCCCCCCTGGTAAGCCCCGCAGGACCAAAGGAGAGGGTGCTATCTCCCCCAATCCAAAGGAAACCCTGAGTGAGGCCACCCCGCAAGGCCCCTGCCTTGCTGAAGAGAAAGGGGTAGCCCCATTCAGGAGGCCTCTGTACCCCGCCAGACGGCTATAACACAAAAAAACAAAACGGGAGTCGTTCCTGGCTGGAGGAAACACTGAGGGTCCCTTGTGGAGAGAGTCTACTTATGGGAGGAAAAGTGGATTGGGTGTTTCCTGGTGGGAGGAGCTTGTCATGTGAAGCTGTCCTGGAAGATGACTTGGGAAAACACCCCTTTCCTTGTCCCACCCAGGGTGGGAAGGAGGGTAGAGAGATATGGGAAAGGGGGAGTCACCAAGGATAAGGGGGTCACCTGCAGGAGCTACTTCAGGGCACTCACCTATCCAGCCACTAGATCCTCATGGGTATCCAATCTTCACCCACCACAGCGAGCTATAAGAGCCTTCAGGCATTCAACTTCTGACCTGGACCGGTATAGCACCCTACCGGGCCACCAAGTAATATATCATTGCACTTCAACAGGGTCCAATGCCAACCAGCAACTTTAAAGGGTCATCCTTGTGGTGTATGGTGCAGGATCTGGGTGTGATTCCTCTGAGCAGTGACAAGCCATAGGAAAACAGTCCCAGAAACAGCTTATCTCCTAATCCTAGATAAAAGCCATTGTTGTACCTTGCCTAAAGTGGAGGAGTTATGGCTGGAAAGGGACTTCCTGTCTTGTTCTTTTGTTGCCAGTGTCCAACCATCAAAGGTGGCAGCATAACCCTCTTCAGAATGAATATATAGGACACTCTGGTCCTGTGATTTACAGTAAAGAAAACACTACACATCAGAGCAAAGGTGCTTGACACTCTGACCACAGCAAAGGGACAGAGCCATATGGGGGTGTACATAAATGCTGATCATGACCACTTAGTTTTATTGGGTTGGGTGGAAAACAGATCTTTTACCGGGCCACCCCTGGTACCATGTGATCACTGTGACCAATCACAGCAATCACGTCAATAGTACACAATGGCTTTCATTAATAGCCATTTATTATGTACTATTGTGATCTCTGTGATTGGTCACAGTGATCAAATGGTACAGACAGGTCACAACACCCCTGTACCATGTGATAGCTGTGGCCAATCCCAGCTATCACAATTGTACACAATGGCACATGAATAAATGTCATTCATAAAAACGATTTCTTATAACAATGATCACTGTAATAAGCAAAGAGTGAAAAAAAAATCCTGATCACCTCTCCCCGAGCAGCACAGTGTCTAAACACTGTCAGACCCTAAAAAAAAACCTCGCCATGCCTTTAATTACCTGTCTAATTTGTAAAAATGGGTCATGGAGAGGGGCTGGGGTGTTGTCATGGCCTTTTACTGCCTCAAGAAATGAGATTGTCTGTCAGTACGTCAGGATTGATCAATTTTCATATCTATATCACATAGTTTGTAATCTCTATAACGTTCACACAGATTAAATAATATACACCGATGTGGGTTATTGTTACAAAATAGAATATATTAGAATACATTGTGACCTAAATTTATGAAGAAAAAAATATTATCTATTTTCAAAATTTTATAAACAGAAACATAGAAAACATGTGGAGATTGAATACCACCAAAAAAAAAGCTCTAACTCATGGTCTCAAGAATTATGTAACGTTAATTTGGGTACAGTGTTGCATAACTGAATAATTGTTATTCAAAGTTTGACAGCGCTGAAAATGTAAAAATGGCCTGGGCAGGAAGGGGATAAAAGGTTCTGGTACTGAAGTGGTTAAAACATATGCAACCTATAGCATTCACCTGCAGCGAATATTTTGTGAATGTCAGCTTTATATTCCCTTACAGTCTATATACTCTTCTCTAGTCCCCTGCAGTAAAAGGCACACTGTAAAAAGAACAAAACATTTCCTTTTCTAGACACAAGTCTGAATTGATTTTTAGACATGGCAAAGCTGGGAGAGCTGAAATCAGCACACACCAGAGCAATATTGTCTGAACAAATCCTCATACTGATCTCTAGAAACATCTACTGCTGGCACCTAGGGAGTAAAGACAAGAAGCCAACAAAAAATACTCACCAGCAGCCAAAAGTACCAGACATAGAGAGAGAAGCAGCTCAGAACCTGCACAATGGCCGTCAGAAGCACCACATCCTTCAGGTGTCTGAAAAGAAAAGGGTAACTATCAATCAGTACAGGAGCGGGCGAACATTTGTCAGTACAGGAGAACTGACCGCACAATGAGAATCTACTATAGCCAGCGTCTTGTACCCTTCAGTCTGTAGCTACTTACTGGATCTACATTATCTACAGAGCATTCATCTGCCAAAAACAAACAGGTAAAGTGGCTGAGGTGAGGAGAATGATACAATACAAAATATGGAGACTATCATAAGTAAACTGAGGAGGAGTACTAATACTCTGCAGTGGTGCGGAATGGGATCAGATCCTCTGCAGTGCTGAGCAATGCCATCAGATCCTCTGCAGTGCTGAGCAATGCGATCAGATCCTCTGCAGTGCTGAGCAATGCGATCAGATCCTCTGCAGTGCTGAGCAATGCGATCAGATCCTCTGCAGTGCTGAGCAATGCGATCAGATCCTCTGCAGTGCTGAGCAATGCGATCAGATCCTCTGCAGTGCTGAGCAATGCGATCAGATCCTCTGCAGTGCTGAGCAATGCGATCAGATCCTCTGCAGTGCTGAGCAATGCGATCAGATCCTCTGCAGTGCTGAGCAATGCGATCAGATCCTCTGCAGTGCTGAGCAATGCGATCAGATCCTCTGCAGTGCTGAGCAATGCGATCAGATCCTCTGCAGTGCTGAGCAATGCGATCAGATCCTCTGCAGTGCTGAGCAATGCGATCAGATCCTCTGCAGTGCTGAGCAATGCGATCAGATCCTCTGCAGTGCTGAGCAATGCGATCAGATCCTCTGCAGTGCTGAGCAATGCGATCAGATCCTCTGCAGTGCTGAGCAATGCGATCAGATCCTCTGCAGTGCTGAGCAATGCGATCAGATCCTCTGCAGTGCTGAGCAATGCGATCAGATCCTCTGCAGTGCTGAGCAATGCGATCAGATCCTCTGCAGTGCTGAGCAATGCGATCAGATCCTCTGCAGTGCTGAGCAATGCGATCAGATCCTCTGCAGTGCTGAGCAATGCGATCAGATCCTCTGCAGTGGTGAGCAATGCGATCAGATCCTCTGCAGTGCTGAGCAATGCGATCAGATCCTCTGCAGTGGTGAGCAATGCGATCAGATCCTCTGCATTGCTGAGCAATGCGATCAGATCCTCTGCAGTGCTGAGCAATGCGATCAGATCCTCTGCAGTGCTGAGCAATGCGATCAGATCCTCTGCAGTGCTGAGCAATGCGATCAGATCCTCTGCAGTGCTGAGCAATGCGATCAGATCCTCTGCAGTGCTGAGCAATGCGATCAGATCCTCTGCAGTGCTGAGCAATGCGATCAGATCCTCTGCAGTGGTGAGCAATGCGATCAGATCCTCTGCAGTGGTGAGCAATGCGATCAGATCCTCTGCAGTGGTGAGCAATGCGATCAGATCCTCTGCAGTGGTGAGCAATGCGATCAGATCCTCTGCAGTGCTGAGCAATGCGATCAGATCCTCTGCAGTGCTGAGCAATGCGATCAGATCCTCTGCAGTGCTGAGCAATGCGATCAGATCCTCTGCAGTGCTGAGCAATGCGATCAGATCCTCTGCAGTGCTGAGCAATGCGATCAGATCCTCTGCAGTGGTGAGGAAAGTAAAAGGATACTCTGCAGAGACAGAGCATAGCACACTGAAAGGAAGGGTAATTGTGAAGATGGATAAATCATTTCTACTATGCAGAGCAAAGTACAGAAGCAGGCGAGTAGACAGCAGAAACATCAGCAAAAGTAAAATCGGCAGTTTGTATTTGCTATGAAAAGCAGATACAAACAGTAAATGTATTTGTTAGGAGGTATTGCTAATGTCATGAGGAAATATGTAAGGAGCAGATTCTGTGGACTATGCTCCAGAGAACTGACCTGCACACATTTTCCTCTGCATCCATTATAAGTGTGCAAGGCTGGAATGTTATGGACTACCACCATGTGCAAATAGATCTATTATGGCGAGAGATATGTCTGTGTGCACCTAGTGCAATGCCACAACAATGTCAGAGGAGGAGGGTGAAGGTCTAATAACGAGGCCACACAGCAAGAAAGAGGTGGAATCCAGTGCACTTCATCCCTACGGGACCTATTGTCAGCGATCCCCCAGAGTACAATATACACAGGGACTAGAAAGACATTTCTGCTGAGCACACACTGCTGGATACGATGCAGCTCTAGAAGTCCTCACACACAGCACAACACATACCAAAATACGATCCGACATTAGAAAGACATCTATGCTCAGGGCGGCACAGATAATAGCCTCTGACACCAGAAGGCTACACATCATTGTCAGTAAATGTAATTCTACAGAAAAGTGTAGACTGCAGAAGATGAGCAGAGACTTCAACCATCTACAAGGAGTTGCTGGAGACTGGGGACATGCTGCAGGAGAGAGTCATGGACCACTACATGAGACCATAGAGGGGTAAGATTAGGGTGCTCCCTACAGCCCCCCTAAAATGACTTGTGTTAAATATGTATATTTGAAACACAGACCAAATGGTCAGACCTCTGGGGCACCAGAACACAATCGTATATAAAATAGCAAATACCAAAAGTTGTTTTTTCTATTAACAAGAGCCATTGTAAACGATAAAAGAGAAAAACAACATCTTAGCTCAAAAGGGTTAATATTTACACTTTATTGCAGGCTAATCTATGTGGCGCCCCACTGAAGGAATAATACGAATGGCAGGCTATTTGACCATCCATGACGCATTAGAATTGTATCACCAGCAAGTAAAAATAATTTGATACAATTATATACTATCGACCAAACATATGTTACTCTATGTCATTTGCATGTAATGGGGGGTATGTTAACCACAAATTGTATATGTGGTCACAAATCTGGGGTGGATGTTTTGCACTTGATATGGTTTTGCCCTGAAATAGCAGCATATTGACAGCAAGCCATAGCTAAATTGTTGCCTATTTTGTCTGACCCTTCTGCAGATTGTCAGTGTATCTGTCTGTCCATATTATGTAGGACAGACAGTTACTGAGGGACAGGAAGGATCAATGAACTACCTAGAGCGCTCATCAACTCCATGGTAGTTCATTAAGAACCACAAGCCATCAGCCGCAATGGCGGACGGTAGTTGTAGTTATCCCATTCACAGAGCTCTGTGAATAAATTATGTGGCCGGGTAGGTGGAGCTCCAAAACGGTCACATTTTTTTTTTTTTTCGTGAGAACGGGTGCGAGAAGATCCCCTGCCCGCTGTCATAATGAGGACTCGGGGTGTAGGGGCTGCTGCATCAGTAACATGTTACACCCTGAATACGAGTGTAACATGTTAAGGAAGGTGAACTTATCCTTTAACCCCTAAAAGATTTTTCTTTCAATTGCTTCAGAAAGCACAAAAAAGAAAAAGAAAACATAGAACAGTGTCTGCAGAGATCCCAGGGGCCACCCAGTAACTAGCTCAGGGCCACAGAAGCCCCAACTGGGGTCCAAGCTATTATTTCAAGAATGAATATCTAATTGATTATACCAATTATTTCAAGAAGATGAAAGTTAATTACTCAGCCATTCCTTGCTCCATGTTCAGGTCAATTCCCCCATCCAGCAAAGTTCCATCTTCTGAGAAGGATGCTTGGGCCATTCCTCGCATGGAGCGATATGCTGCAGTGTACACAGCTCCACTGAAAACCAGAAAGGCCTGCATGAGGAGAGGGAGGAGGTTACCCTGTGTGTCTGCACCTGAAATATCACGGGAAGATCACATCCCATCTTCTATGACCCCCCCCAGACATGGAATACTGGAGAGAGATCACATTCCATCTTCTATGACCCTCCCCAGACATGGAATACTGGAGAGAGATCACGTCTGATCTTCTATGACCCCCCCCAGACATGGAATACTGGAGAGAGATCACATCCCATCTTCTATGACCCCCCCCAGACATGGAATACTGGAGAGAGATCACATCCCATCTTCTATGACCCCCCCCAGACATGGAATACTGGAGAGAGATCACATCCCATCTTCTATGACCCCCCCCCAGACATGGAATACTGGAGAGAGATCACATCCCATCTTCTATGACCCCCCCCAGACATGGAATACTGGAGAGAGATCACATCCCATCTTCTATGACCCTCCCCAGACATGGAATACTGGAGAGAGATCACATCCCATCTTCTATGACCCTCCCCAGACATGAACTATAGGGGGAGATCACATCCCATCTTCTATGACCCCCCCCAGACATGGACTATAGAGAGAGATCACATCCCATCTTCTATGACCCTCCCCAGACATGGAATACTGAAGAGAGATCACGTCTGATCTTCTATGACCCTCCCCAGACCTGAACTATAGGGGGAGATCACATCCAATCCTATGTGACCCTCCCAGACCTGAACTATAGGGGGAGATCACATCCAATCCTATGTGACCCTCCCCAGACCTGAAATATCAAAGTGAGATCACATGTGGTCTTATGCGATTTCCTCACAGATTGATAATCAGAGATCGCTCACCCAGCTCCAGAAGGAGGACGAACTGTAGAAGATTCCCAGACTGACGGCTCCATACAAAACCTAATTTGGAGACATAAGTGGTAATAAATCATCTTACAATCCATTAATTGGCAGCAACAGACGTTACAATCACTATTCACCGTTAGAGTAAAAATACCCCCCCCCCACCATTTACTACATACGCATCATAATTACAAATGAGGATTTATCATGGAGCGCACGTCTCAAGGTACAGCACACACGTCACATATCATGGGGCACAGCACACACATCACACGTCCCGGGGCACAGCACACACACGTCTTGGGGCACAGCGCACACATCACACGTCCCGGGGCACAGCGCACACATCACACGTCCCGGGGCACAGCACACACGTCCTGGGGCACAGCGCACACATCACACGTCCCGGGGCACAGCACACTCACACACGTCCCGGGGCACAGCGCACTCACACACGTCCCGGGGCACAGCGCACTCACACACACACGTCATAGGGCAAAGTGCACACACATCACGGGCACAGCGCACACACGTCATGGGCACAGCGCACACACGTCATGGGCACAGCGCACACACGTCATGGGCACAGCGCACACACGTCACGGGCACAGCGCACGTCAAACAAAGAAAGGTTTCTGGCTCCATCTTATCAGGAACCCAACAGAAAAGTTGAAAGTAGATTGGAAGGTGTGGGGCCCCAGAACACTCACAGTGGCCCCCAGAATGATTCGCAGATAAAAGCTCAGCGTCTCTTTGTTCTCCTCATAAATCTGTTTCTTCCCCTTTGTACCGACTTTTCCTTTAGGCTGTAAAAAGAAATGACAAGATAGCGACATATTTCAGGTTCTAGAATCTGCCATGTGATGGATCAGGGAAACAATAGAATGATCCACCAATCCATCTCCACTAAATTCAACCTGACCACCCCCAATCCGCATGACCCCTCCCCACCCCCAATCCGCCTGAACCCCTCCCCACCCTCAATCCGCCTGACCCCCTACCCACCCCCAATCTACATCACCCCACCCTCAATCCTCCTGAGCCCATCCCCATCACCCCTCCCCACCCTCAATCCACCTGACCCTCTACTCACCCCCAATCTACATTACTCCACCCCACCCTCAATCTGCCTGACCCCTCCCCCCACCCCCAATCAACATCAGCTCACCCCACCCTCAATCCGTCTGACCCCCCCCCACCCTTAATCTATATCATCCCACCCCACCCTCAATCCTCCTGACCCCACCCTCAATCCTCCTGACCCCACCCTCAATCCGCCTGACCCCACCCTCAATCCGCCTGACCCCCTAACCACCCTCAATCCACATGACCCCCTAACCACCCCCAATCTACATCACCCCACCCATTCCTCAATCCTCCTGAGCCCATCCCCGTCACCCCTCCCCACCCTCAATCCACCTGACCCTCTACTCACCCCCAATCGATATAACTCCACCCCACCCTCAATCCGCCTGACCCTCTCCCCACCCCCAATCTACATCACCCCACCCCATCCTCAATCCTCCTGACCCCATCCCCAATCAACATCAGCCCTCCCCACCCCCAATTCACCTCACCCCACCCTCAATCTACCTGACCCCCTCCCCACCCTCAATCCACCTGGCCCCCTAACCACCTTCAATCCACATGACCCCCTCCACACGCCCAATCTACATCACCCCACCTATTCCTCAATCCTCCTGACCCCATCACCCCTCCCCACCCCCAATTCACCTCACCTGACCCCCTCCCCACCCTCAATCCGCCTGACCCCCTACTCACCCCCAATCAACATTACTCCACCCCACCCTCAATCCGCCTGACCCCCTACTCACCCCCAATCGACATTACTCCACCCCACCCTCAATCTGCCTGACCCTCTACCCACCCCCAATCTACATCACCCCATCCTCAATCTACATAAGCCCTCCCAACCCCCAATTCAACTCACCCCACCCTCAATCCGCCTGACCCTCTCCCCACCCTTAATCCTCCTGATCCTCTCTCCACCCCCAATCCAAATCACCCCACCCTCATTCATTCTGACCCCACCCCCAATCTGCCTGACCCCTCCCCATCCCTGAGTGGTCAGTGAGGTGCGCAGTGATTAGTAAGGAGGTGTGGTCAGTGAGGAGCGCAGTGATTAGTAAGGAGGTGTGGTCAGTGAGGAGCGCAGTGATTAGTAAGGAGGTGTGGTCAGTGAGGAGCGCGGTGATTAGTAAGGAGGTGTGGTCAGTGAGGAGCGCGGTGATTAGTAAGGTGTGGTCAGTGAGGAGTGCGGTGATTAGTAAGGAGGTGTGGTCAGTGAGGAGCGCGGTGATTAGTAAGGAGGAGTGGTCAGTGAGGTGCGCAATGATTAGTAAGGAGGAGTGGTCAGTGAGGTGCGCAGTGATTAGTAAGGAGGTGTGGTCAGTGAGGTGCGCAGTGATTAGTAAGGAGGTGTGGTCAGTGAGGTGCGCAGTGATTAGTAAGGAGGTGTGGTCAGTGAGGTGCGCAATGATTAGTAGGGAGGTGTGGTCAGTGAGGTGCGCAGTGATTAGTAAGGAGGAGTGGTCAGTGAGGTGCGCAGTGATTAGTAAGGAGGAGTGGTCAGTGAGGTGCGCAGTGATTAGTAAGGAGGTGTGGTCAGTGAGGTGCGCAGTGATTAGTAAGGAGGTGTGGTCAGTGAGGTGCGCAGTGATTAGTAAGGAGGTGTGGTCAGTGAGGTGCGCAGTGATTAGTAAGGAGGTGTGGTCAGTGAGGAGCGCAGTGATTAGTAAGGAGGTGTGGTCAGTGAGGTGCGCAGTGATTAGTAAGGAGGTGTGGTCAGTGAGGTGCGCAATGATTAGTAGGGAGGTGTGGTCAGTGAGGTGCGCAGTGATTAGTAAGGAGGAGTGGTCAGTGAGGTGCGCAGTGATTAGTAAGGAGGAGTGGTCAGTGAGGTGCGCAGTGATTAGTAAGGAGGAGTGGTCAGTGAGGTGCGCAGTGATTAGTAAGGAGGTGTGGTCAGTGAGGTGCGCAGTGATTAGTAAGGAGGTGTGGTCAGTGAGGTGCGCAGTGATTAGTAAGGAGGTGTGGTCAGTGAGGTGCGCAGTGATTAGTAAGGAGGTGTGGTCAGTGAGGAGCGCAGTGATTAGTAAGGAGGTGTGGTCAGTGAGGTGCGCAGTGATTAGTAAGGAGGTGTGGTCAGTGAGGTGCGCAGTGATTAGTAAGGAGGTGTGGTCAGTGAGGAGCGCAGTGATTAGTAAGGAGGTGTGGTCAGTGAGGTGCGCAGTGATTAGTAAGGAGGTGTGGTCAGTGAGGTGCGCAATGATTAGTAGGGAGGTGTGGTCAGTGAGGTGCGCAGTGATTAGTAAGGAGGAGTGGTCAGTGAGGTGCGCAGTGATTAGTAAGGAGGAGTGGTCAGTGAGGTGCGCAGTGATTAGTAAGGAGGAGTGGTCAGTGAGGTGCGCAGTGATTAGTAAGGAGGTGTGGTCAGTGAGGTGCGCAGTGATTAGTAAGGAGGTGTGGTCAGTGAGGTGCGCAGTGATTAGTAAGGAGGTGTGGTCAGTGAGGTGCGCAGTGATTAGTAAGGAGGTGTGGTCAGTGAGGAGCGCAGTGATTAGTAAGGAGGTGTGGTCAGTGAGGTGCGCAGTGATTAGTAGGGAGGTGTGGTCAGTGATTAGTAAGGAGGTGTGGTCAGTGAGGTGCGCAATGATTAGTAGGGAGGTGTGGTCAGTGATTAGTAAGGAGGTGTGGTCAGTGAGGTGCGCAATGATTAGTAGGGAGGTGTGGTCAGTGATTAGTAAGGAGGTGTGGTCAGTATGGAGATTTCTGTGACGTATACAGTGATGTCATGAGGAAATGGCGTGTAGTAGGAATGTGCAGTAGTCAGTAATTTAGTTAGTATGGACAGGGATCAGTCAGGTGTGCAGTGGTTAGCAAAGAGCATAAGTCAGTAAAGTTGGGGCTCAGCTCAGACTGCCCATAGTAAAGATGGCGCTGTGGATTCCCTCTGTGTTATCTCCTCATTGTCAGCGCTCGTTTATCTCACCGCCATCCCTGCAGCTCATCTCCAGCTCAGCACACGGGGTACATCCGGCGCGCTACAAGGACGTCATCAACCGGCACTGTGTGGGCAGTAGGAATTACCACTTCCGCCCTCGTTTTGGTGACGGCAAGTAGTTATTGCGTACGATCAACAGAAGTTCCGCCCTCATAGAAGAAACTTCCTATCCGAGCTTCCAAGGATGAGAGGGGTCTGGCTGCAGAATGAAGTTCCGTTGTCGACAGGAAACACGTGACCTCCACTCCCCCCTTTTTTTAGTCAGGTTACAGAGTGGAGCTCCACTCAACAGGAAACGTCATCTCCACTGAACAGGTAACGTCACCTCCACTGAACAGGAAACGTCATCTCCACTGAACAGGGAACGTCATCTCCACTCAACAGGAAACGTCATCTCCACTCAACAGGAAACGTCATCTCCGCTCAACAGGAAACGTCACCTCCACTCGCTTTTGTTTAATGAACTTTAATGTAGCAAAGAGCCAGTATACACAAGTCAGGAAAGTGGAGGTCACATGTTTCCTGTCACGTTTCCTGTGTATGCTTTACAGGGGGTTCGGCTGTAGTCTGGAGCTCTATTATGGACAGGACTCGTGACCTCCACTCCACTTACCCCCCAGAGGATACCCCCCTTCCAGACCAGACCATTTTTTGCGATATGGCGCTGCTTTAACTGACAATTGCACGGTCATGCAACCGCGCACCCACATGAAATTTATGGCCTTTTTTCCCCCCACAAATTGAACTTTCTTTCGGTAGTATTTGATCGCCTGTGCGTTTTTTTTATTTTTTGCACTATACAAAATAAAAAAAAATGAAAATTTTGAGAAAAAAAAACAATATTTTGGACTTTTTGCTATTAAACGTCCAGTTAAACAAAAAATAAAAAAATCAAATTTCGGCAAATTTAGGTCAAAATGTATTCTGCTCCGTGTCTTCACTAAACCGCTGCGTGTAAATTAATTGGTTTACGTGAAAGTTATGGCGGGATAGATACTGGGATTTCTTTTTTCCTACTACTAATGGCGGCGATCAGCGACTTATAGCGGGACTGCGGTGGGCATTCTGACACGGGGGGGGGGGGCACGGCTGACTTAGTGGCACTGACCTCCCATCATTTTTGCAGACACCGTAGTCTGTTTTCGGACACAGAGCAGGCGGGTCATTTCTGGGGATGTGTTAGTGAAGGGCGTTCTTATAATAAAGCTCAGCTGTAGATGAAATCAATATCTCCTAAATGTCCTCCGTTCAGGAGATACTCCAGCAGCAGCAGCCAGGACATCACCCGTGCCATTCCTTCAGAGCTGTGTGCCGTGCCCATGAGTGACATCATCGCGACTTGGCCAGTCAGACGACCAGAGCCCGCAAACCTGGGGGGAAGAGCAGGAGAAGATGGAAGCCCTGTGAGAGATGACAGCGCGCCGCTGGAGGGAGTTTCTTTTTCAGGCAAATCTTTCATGGTGTGATGCCGTGCGATGCAGTGCCGTGTGATACAGTGCGATTTGATACGGTGTGATGAGATGAGATGCGGTGCCGTGTGATGTCATGCGGTGCGATTTTATATGGTGCGGTGTGATGAGATGCGGTGCCGTGTGATACGGTGCCATGTGATACGGTGCTGTGCCGTGTGATGTGATGCGGTGCGGTGTCATGTGATGCGATGCCATGTGATGCGGTGCTGTGTGATGTGATACGGTGCCATGTGATGTGATGCGGTGCCATGTGATACAGTGCCGTGTGATGTGATGCGGTGCCATGTGATACAGTGCCGTGTGATGTGATGCGGTGCCGTGTGATGTGATGCGGTGCCGTGTGATACGGTGCGGTGTCATGTGATACGGTGCCGTGTGATGTGATGCGGTGCCATGTGATACAGTGCCATGTGATGCGGTGCCGTGTGATACGGTGTGGTGTGATACGGTGCCGTGTGATGTGATGCGGTGCCGTTTGATGTGATGCGGTGCCGTGTGATGTGATGCGGTGCCGTGTGATACAGTGCCGTGTGATGCGGTGCCGTGTGATACGGTGCGATGCGTTGCAGTGTGATGCGATGTGGTACCATGTGAAACGGTGTGATGTGATACAGTGCGTTGTGATGTGATACGGTGTAATATGGTGTGATACAGTGCGTTGTGATGCGGTGCCGTGTGATACGGTATGGTGTCATGTGATGCGGTGCCGTGTGATACGGTGCGATGCGTTGCAGTGTGATGCGATGTGGTACCGTGTGAAACGGTGTGATGTGATACAGTGCGTTGTGATGTGATACGGTGTAATATGGTGTGATACAGTGCGTTGTGATGTGATACAGTGTGTTGTGATGTGATACGGTGTAATATGGTGTGATACAGTGCGTTGTGATGTGATACGGTGCGATGCGGTGCAGTGTGATGAGATACCATGTAATATGGTGTGATGCGATGCGGTGCCGTGTGATACGGTGCCATGCATACTAGCACATTATATTACCTTGTGGGGTTTTTTTTCAAGAGACTTTACTGCAGCTGTAAAGTGTTGTCCTTTCGTTCACTTTGTACATTGGATTTGTTGTCTTTCTAAAAGCAGTTGTTTAACGTTTAAATGTTTATTGATCACGGAAGTCCATGTTTCTGTTGAAAGAATGCAATACCTGTTTCTAAGTATCATTTCATTGTCCTTTTTGTCCCACCTTCATGCCAACTGATATGGCCAAGATTGAGACACACATGGATTCACACAAAAAAAAAAAAACTTTTGTTTCAAAGGTATGTCGGCATTAATAGAGAAGTTTGGTATTTATTTTTTGAAATCATACTTACCTAGGTGGATGCAGCACCACCCACTGGCTCTGTTCCCTGCCGGCTCCAATTGTGAGACTGCGGATCGCTGAATTCTGTAAGCTGCTCTGAGCAGAGCGGTGACTGTCAGTCACTGCTCTCTGCTCAGCCCTCACTGGATCGCTGGGCTCTGAAGAGGGAGGGAGCAGCACTTTGCTGAGAGGCTGAGCCAGGTGCCACTCCAGACTCTGTGGTGGATCCTGACTTTTAAGTCGAAATCTTTAGCCAGCCTGGACCGGCTGAGTGACATCAGCTGACAGCAGGCTTCAGCCCGCTGTCAGCTGAAAATGGGTCCAAATGAGAAGTACAGCCAAAAGAGTTACTGAATCAACATAATCACCCGTCCAATGAGCAAGAAAGTCCAGGATGCAGTTATACTGAACAAGAGAAGTAGCAGAATGATTTTCCTGGCTGTAGTGTGTGGCAGAGGTATGTAGTTTGGCTAAGACAGATTTGCCTTTGGCAGGCAGAACAATGACCCTATGCCACCTGTATATAGTTGTTTCATGGAATTAAGTTTAAAGGGTAACAAAGAAATATATATTTATGATATACAGTGCTTTAGAATACTGTGGGTGTATTTTAAAAAAATTAAATATAGTTTTCCTGTGAAACTGCATGTACATTAGTTCTGTAAAAGGTGGGGCAACATTTCATGTTACTAGGCTATTTTCGCTCCTGGTCAAATGTTATTTTCGAGTGAATCAGAAAAGTACCTCATTATGGCCACTAGATGAAGCTGATGAGCACAGAGCATAAATACATATTTGGTATAACCATCTGCTCCATCCAGTAGCCATAATGTGGAATTTTGACTATCCGCACAATTTTTAATTAATGAATAACATTTGACATTTTTAAATACCCCCTAAATGTTGTACCCTTTCACATGGGTACAACACACGGGTGGACTGAGCGGGTCTGTCTGTCCATTTTTCAGGCAGAGCCAAATCGGAAAATCCATTGTTCTCTATGGGGAAGAGGAGCACCACCTGCACTGGAGAAAAGGAACCACACCTGCCTACAAGCACACTGTTCACACTTCATTTTGAATTGCACCCCAATGCATGTCCAGGATACAGCGACAACCCTTCCTACGCACCATGTGCATTGCAATGTATTGCAGGATGAGCTATTTTCTTTGAGTTGATATGTTACAAATAATAAACTGGGCTGCCCAATGCAGCGTGAATGAAGGCATGGTCTGCGGAATGCTGCTTTCTGGTGTGAATGGGTCTTTAGGGCTCACAATATAGAAAACGTTCTGTTTAGATGAAGTTTCCTTTGTGTTTGTGCAGAGGAATAATTCCCAGCCTGTCCCACATATGTGAGCGCACCCTTCCCGTGTACAGAGCAGGTTGTACATGTGCCAAACATGACTGAAGATCACAGCTCTCTGCAGGAGCTTCTCCTGGAAGGAAGGAAGGCTCATATCCCAGATAAGCAGCTGACATTTCCCCCCAGATATGTGTTGTATATAGGCAGCAATGTGGAATATTGGTCTTTGTAGAGTATATGGTATACAGACCACACTGTACATACAGGAACTGTATAGAATCACCTTTTTCATTGTATTTATATACCATTACAGTTCAGGACAAAGTGACTCAATCATCCCACCCACTGACAGCGTCTTTAACGGAAACATGGCAAAACAACCCATCAAATCCTATACCCCCCATGCAATTCAGTCAATGCAAAAATCAGCAGCCAGCTGCCATAATATTGGGTTTACTTAAACCCTAAAACTGAAATAAACAAAATGCTATGCTGCTGCACCTCCTACCCGCGATCCTGGGGGGTGTAACCATTCAATGTGGTGGAAGCAAACACCACATAAAGCAAATGCAGAGAATATTGTCACTCGGAGATCACTGTGTAGTGTTGTATCCACGCCATAAAATACATAATAATATAAATCACTTCTCAAGTGCAATCAGTGCCGTGAAAGAACAGCGAGATTGTCCAATCATCACATACATTACAGGGACAGGAACAGAGGTTGCAGGACGGTCAGGGACAGGCAAGGGGGTTGCAGGACGGTCAGGGACAGGAACAGAGGTTGCAGGACGGTCAGGGACAGGCAAGGGGATTGCAGGACGGTCAGGGACAGGAACAGAGGTTGCAGGATGGTCAGGGACAGGCAAGGGGATTGCAGGACGGTCAGGGACAGGAACAGAGGTTGCAGGACGGTCAGGGACAGGAACAGAGGTTGCAGGACGGTCAGGGACAGGAACAGAGGTTGCAGGACAGTCAGGGACAGGAACAGAGGTTGCAGGACGGTCAGGGACAGGCAAGGGGATTGCAGGACGGTCAGGGACAGGAACAGAGGTTGCAGGACGGTCAGGGACAGGAACAGAGGTTGCAGGACGGTCAGGGACAGGCAAGGGGATTGCAGGACGGTCAGGGACAGGCAAGGGGATTGCAGGACGGTCAGGGACAGGAACAGAGGTTGCAGGACGGCCAGGGACAGGAACAGAGGTTGCAGGACGGTCAGGGACAGGAACAGAGGTTGCAGGACGGTCAGGGACAGGCAAGGGGGTTGCAGGAGGGTCAGGGACAGGAACAGAGGTTGCAGGACGGTCAGGGACAGGAACAGAGGTTGCAGGACGGTCAGGGACAGGCAAGGGGGTTGCAGGAGGGTCAGGGACAGGCACAGAGGTAACAGAATATTTAGGGACATGCAGAAAGGTAACAGAATGTTCCTAGCCTTGAGTCAACAAGCTTTTGTTCACATCAAACAGGCTTTGCATTCCCAATCAACCCTTTAGGAATACAAAGCAGATCAGAAAGAGATCGACTGCAGCTAAAATGCACCTGTTGAATTCTGAATAATCTCAGGAGAGACTCAACTGATGTGAAATTCATGTCAAATCTACACAAGCACAAAGCCCTAAAAAAAGGTAAAAAAGTAGAATGTTTGTTGCTATGGGTGATGCAGATGCTTTTCAGGCACTTTTGTACATTGGTCCTGCTAACAATCCGCCTCTTTCCCTGCTATGTCCCAGGAGCAATGTTCCTCATTCCATCAGCACGGCTAATTAGGATGTGGCATCCACTACATTCCCAGAACACGGGTCATTAAGAAGGACAGTCGGGAAAGATGTTGGCAGTCTTCAAATTACTTGTGAAGCATTGTGGGAAATGATGAGGTCATCGCTGGTGCAAATAGCATTTTACAATGAATGTCTCCAGTGAGGTCATGATTCGGGTGAGATCTCATCTCCAAGGATCATACAAGAACAATGAACGTTTCCACGCCTACAAACAGCAAAAGAGTTGATCAATTCTGTTGTGCTGGGAGGATGAAAGGAAACGCCTAATTCATTGTCACCATACACAATTCATTGTCACCATACAATCTGTAACCTATGTTGGGAGCTATAATTTATGAACTTTTTCTGACAATGCTAGTTTCCTGGCTGACCCACATCAAGCATTCATTCACAGAATGAGAACTGGTGGCCGCTGTACCAGGTTAGCCACCCATAGAAAAATGGTAACTTTTGTAATATTCGGGCTTCTTAGATTTAGCAGGTTCTCTGCTGCCCTATAGCAGAACTACTGCTGCAGGGCTGCGCAAAATCACGTGTATATATACACGATTATGCATTTCTGGGTACAGTGTGTGCGTGTTGCCATTGGCAGCTACAAATGTCAATCACCGGGTCCCAGCAGGAGATTCCCCACTGGCACCCGGCGATCACCGAGGAACAGTGACTGGGGAGAGGTCTGTGTGTAAACACCACAGATCTCTCCCCTGTCAGCACCGACATGTTGCTTTGTATTGCTCTGCATAGCAGATAAATACACAGCAGCATGTTTCCCTAGTAAAACACACAGTTAGAGCTTTCATCCCCACAGATGTTAACCCCTTCCTGCCCAGTGTCATTAGTACAGTGTCAGTACTTTTTTTTTTTTTAGCACTGGTCACTGTATTAGTGTCATTAGGAAGTCAGCGGCAGTTAGTCTGTCCCCCCCCCCCCCCCCCCGTGTCAGAATGCCCGCCGCAGTTCCACTACAAGTCGCTGATCTCTTTCAGTCCCAATGACAATGGTTACCAAGAGAAGGAGAAAAGGTGCATCTCTCTTCGGAGGATACAGACACCAATATAATGCTTACAGAGGTGTTATCCCTTCCACACTATCCAAAACAAACTTTTGTTTTTAGTTCATCTCTGAAAGCTTCCTTAGCCTTTTTGCCAGGACCCCCAAACCCAAAGCCCCCCCCCCCCCGTGACCTGATATAATCCCCCCACCCCCCAGACATACACAGAGCTCCATACCTGTCTAGTATTGGGAGCCCGTTAAGCATCCAGTCTTCATATTTTCTTCGGCTAGGCCGGTTCTTTCCACATTAGGACTCAGACTTCTATGGGCCCAGGGGACGGGTCGCTCTGGAACAGACAGTTGTGTGAACGCATGCATTTTCTTGCACAGAGGCCTACTTTGCTAACACAGCCAATGATTTTGAATAGGATGGCAGCACACCTGAATGCATGAACAGCAGCGCACTAGACGGCAGGTACACTTTGCTGTACGGCCTTTGTGCATTGCAGTGCCATTCATTCTCAATGGATGCTCTAGTCACATATGCCAAAAAGGCCATTGAAGATTTACAGAAGTTTGATAAATTAAGTCACACAAACAGTAAAAGGATCTTTTTTTTTTTTTTAAAGATGCAGTTTATGGATTTCACATGTACAAGATATATACAACAAATCAGTATGTAACTATTCATATCCCTTCATAGCATTAGCAGGACGTATTTCACATAGTGGAGGTCATGTATTCACATGGTATATATGAAGGAGGTAAAGCCCTCAAACATACAACATCACTGTGACCAAGAAAGTGAAGGATATTTAATATCAACAAGAACAGGTGACTGGAACTGAAAAATATAGCTTTGTTCAGGAAACATTTTCAGGATTTGCCATAAAGCATCAGAGTTTAAATAGTGCATTTTGAGGAACGCATGTTCTCTAGGCAGCAATGAAAGCAACTCAGATTAACCCCAAACTGATTACTAGGCGAGGTGACCTTATAGGACCCATATGCATATCCTACACCTACGTTCGCCCAATGTCATTGCACATGGGGAAACTTGTACCCATTTAATTACCTATTGGCTCCCAACGCTTGCCCATCCCCCAGACGTACCTAACCCATTCTCTCCAGAATGCACTGCAGCACAGCACACTCATTTTCAGATTTATACAATAATATGCCATATTTCCTGAATGGTCTCCCTGCAGCTGATCTTTATTACTAACTTACCATGCTTTCTCTGTGGAAGGAGCCATCTTGGTGGAGGCAGGGCTTTGCTTCCTCATGACAGTCTCTAGCAAACAGAATAGTGAGCATAGTAGCTAAATCACCAAAACGCAGTGTGAAGGTCCTGAAAGCAGCAGTCAGTGCCCAAGATCTCACGCTGTAGATATACTTCTAGGAGGCTGTAGACCAGCCATTCTCCTCCATGGAACACTACTGTTCCTGCAGAGGTTCCCGGGGTTTCCCTGAGCTGTGGATGAGCGACTTCCCGTTTTATGGTGCCTGCATAGTTCTGGGTGTAACACCTATTGGCAAAGTCAGCTGCATAACAACAAAAATCGTTTTAGCTGCCTGTAAAGGGGGCATCTTATTCACAGGCCACCAATGTAGGGGCAAGTGAGTTCAAGAGTTCTTCTGGGGTAAAAAGGCTGAGAAACACAGGAGTGCCTAAGAACACTCACATACCAGGAAGCCCATGGATATTTTTCAGCAGCAATTTCAAACAAAAAGTCTAATTTTCTAGGTACTGCTTAAAGCTGAACTCCAGGAATGATTTGTACTGCAAACAATTGCATTGATCCAGCCTGGCATGAAGTAAGAATGTATTACTCATACCTGATGGGCTGCTGGGGAAGCTGGAAAACTCTGCAGTAGTTGGAGCTACTACAGTAACAGCTGCAATCTTCTGAGTCCTGCCCACCTTGCGTGACCACCTGTCCCACTGCACACTGACCACAGGGGTTGCTTGCTTGGTACTGCCAACATTCATAGAATGCCTTGAATTTTTGTAATGAATTCTTTGAGTTCCCTGATTGGATGAGGTAAGGATCATTATTTCACCATCTCCTCCTTTCCCCTTCAGCTGGCAACCTGGATCTCATGCTATCTATATCAGTTTGTAATTGTACATTTTACTGCCAGCCCACAAGACCCTAAAGGCCCGAATTAGGGTTTGTGGTGCGTTCCAATGCTCTACAAACGGTGGCACTTAGGTAGAGTCAGTCAGTGTATGGCTCTGTCTAAACCCACATTCTCCTTCTATGTCAAGACCATGACCGACACCTTGGCACTGGTCATGTGACCTGCACTTGATGTGGCTTCTAATGAGTATTCAAGAAGATCAGCAAAGATTTGTTTTCACAAGCAGTAGTTAGGGGAATGCTTCCATTTGGTTTCTGAAGTAACGTCACATTAGGAGTACTGAGAGTGACAGTAAGAGCTGTTTAGCGTCAAGGTTAAGGAACAGGTCAACGTATTGAAGTAAAATGTAATTCTTTGGAGGAATTACTGCATATTCTGTAACCAATGATGGGTTCCATTGAAAGAGCAAAACAAGTGTAGCGCTACCCCTGAGGGAGCTGCTTGGTAGTTTGGGTTCTCTGTTCCGCACCTCAACTCCAAGAACACCCGCAGCACTCTGACAAAGAACACCCGCAGCACTCTGACAAAGAACACCCGCAGCACTCTGACAAAGAACACCCGCAGCACTCTGACAAAGAACACCCGCAGCACTCTGACAAAGAACACCCGCAGCACTCTGACAAAGAACACCCGCAGCACTCTGACAAAGAACACCCGCAGCACTCTGACACATCTTGTGGAATAAAAGTCACTGCAAACACTTATAAAAAACACCAACATGGATACCTTTAGCTGGAATGTGAATTAGCCCCAGGAAATAGACGCAAGACCATTCAGTGGTAAATAAACTCAATGTATTGGTACCGATTAGGACAAATGGTGGTTTAAACACACACAGAAGGTAGGTCCCGACGGTCCCGAGAGGTACCTCTTAGCATGAGCAGTAGGTGGAGGTCTCAGTGCAGCAGCTGTAATGGGACAGTCTTTAGTCCTAACTCTACAGCCAGCTGGTGTTGGGGTTCAATTGTACTGTTGGTGCACCTTAGACCAGTCCAGCCTGCAGGCACCATAAGGCTACTAGATGGCCGTATGATCAGTTCCTAAAGGGCTCAGTCTCTCTAGCAGCAGATAGTAAATCCCCACAGAAGCAGCTCACCAGTCCTATTGCTATTGCAGCTCACCATCCAGTCACACATTGATTAGTCCACTCTCTACTCTGCACTCAGGTGACTGTCAGGACACCTGGACTCCCCACTCCAGACCCCGCTGAGGCCACCGATATGCAGCAGTGACGGTCCACACTGGACAGCGATGTGCACTCTCTGGGCTACCTCATGTCAAGAGGAAGCTGTGTCCTGTACAACCTGAGAAAGTGCAGCTCTTTCCCCTCCTCTTGGCATCTCTCTCTAGAGAATGCAGTTCAAAAGCTCTTAATTACAGTTAGTCTCTCCTCTGGACTACAGTTCCCACAGTGCAGTGCTGCCTGACTCGGTCTATTGAACTCAGCAGCTCCGTCCTCTTGCTGATATAGCTCTTAACCAGTTCAGCACTGCAGGGTAACAGCTACAGAGAGCAGCTGCAGCCAGTGTTTCTCTCTCTGTCCATTCTTAAAAAAAAAAACACAACAAAAAAAAACAAATCGGGACGCATATTTCTGCTATGCTCAGGTGTGAATGGCATGTGCTCGGGAGGAGAGTTTTTAGGCAGTAAGGATGACCTAGGAGGGGGTGAGAGGGTTACAAAAAATGGAACTTATCAAAGTTGCATACGATGCTTCTTATCTATTACCAATGTGACTTCTGTGAGTGTTTAACATAGACGTCTATGGAGCAGAAATTGCAGAGTATCATCTAAACAATGTAATGTCCCTTGTCATGTGATTCTGTGCCCACCAGACGCCACATTGTGTGATGGGGGTAGTGATGCAGCTGCGGGCTTAAAGCGTTTGTGTGTTTTTGATGCATTTTTCTGCTTTCCAGTACAGTTCAATGCAGAAAAATGCAACATGTTCTCATTTGTTTTTTTGCACTGGGAGGGACTGCACTGGTGTGAACTATACCACTGAAATACTCGGGAAGGAGCTGAATTTGGCGCGCGACTCGGGAAGGAGCTGAATTTGGCGCGCGACTCGGGAAGGAGCTGAATTTGGCGCGCAGATAGGAAGAAAAGTGCAGCAAATGGCAACGTTGTCACAATGTCTTAGCAATTGCTACGAACGCCGGAAAAGTGGCGAAATTTATTGACCCTGCCGTGTCTATCGGACTTCACAGGGAGATCTCTGTTGTCAAGTTCTCAGCTTCACACACATTAACATATAAAGGACAGCAAATCAGAACAACCCTGCGCTGGCCAAACAACCAGAGACAAAAAACAAAAGAAAAGCCCCTCCCCCGCAGCTGTCATGTGATCTTACACCACGAAAAAAAGGAAAAAATAATTCAAAGTGCAGCACAACAATAGGAAGGACTTCCAGTGGAGAAAAGAACGATCGGATCCACGAGATTCTCCCACATACACAGAAATGACGGGTCTGGAATTGTTACCATCGCGGTATATAAATGACAGAATATCCACCAAAAATCCAGAACCAACGCGATACAAATGTTACAAATGGAGTCGCAGTTCTGGGAGGAAAATAAAAATTTGATCCCCGAAGAAAACATGGCTTAGTAGTTGGTGGAGGAACCTCGTTGGAGGCGCACGGTCCACGTTGGAGGCGCACGGTCCTCGTTGGAGGCGCACTGTCCACGTTGGAGGCGCACGGTCCACGTTGGTGGCGCAGATTCCTCGTTGGAGGCGCACGGTCCTCGGAGGCGCACGGTCCACGTTGGAGGCGCACGGTCCACGTTGGAGGCGCACGGTCCTCGTTGGTGGCGCAGATTCCTCCTTGGAGGCGCGCGGTCCTCGTTGGAGGCGCGCGGTGCACGTTGGAGGCGCGCGGTCCTCGTTGGAGGCGCGCGGTCCTCGTTGGAGGCGCGCGGTCCTCGTTGGAGGCGCGCGGTCCACGTTGGAGGCGCGCGGTCCACGTTGGAGGCGCGCGGTCCTCGTTGGAGGCGCGCGGTCCTCGTTGGAGGCGCGCGGTCCACGTTGGAGGCGCGCGGTCCTCGTTGGAGGCGCGCGGTCCACGTTGGAGGCGCGCGGTCCACGTTGGAGGCGCACGGTCCTCGTTGGAGGCGCACGGTCCACGTTGGAGGCGCACGGTCCACGTTGGAAGCGCACGGTCCTCGTTGGAGGCGCACGGTCCACGTTGGTGGCGCAGATTCCTCGTTGGAATGCGCACGGTCCTCGTTGGTGGCGCAGATTCCTCGTTGGAGGCGCACGGTCCACGTTGGAGGCGCACGGTCCACGTTGGAGGCGCACGGTCCACGTTGGTGGCGCAGATTCCTCGTTGGAGGCGCACGGTCCACGTTGGAGGCGCACGGTCCTCGTTGGTGGCGCACGGTCCACGTTGGAGGCGCAGATTCCTCATTGGAGGCGCGCGGTCCTCGTTGGAGGCGCGCGGTGCACGTTGGAGGCGCGCGGTCCTCGTTGGAGGCGCGCGGTCCTCGTTGGAGGCGCGCGGTCCTCGTTGGAGGCGCGCGGTCCTCTTGGAGGCGCGCGGTCCTCGTTGGAGGCGCGCGGTGCTCGTTGGAGGCGCAGATTCCTTGTTGGAGGCGCACGGTCCTCGTTGGAGGCGCAGATTCCTCGTTGGAGGCGCACGGTCCTCGTTGGAGGCGCACGGTCCACGTTGGAGGCGCACGGTCCACGTTGGAGGCGCACGGTCCACGTTGGAGGCGCACGGTCCACGTTGGTGGTGCAGATTCCTCGTTGGAGGCGCACGGTCCTCGTTGGAGGCGCACGGTCCACGTTGGAGGCGCACGGTCCTCGTTGGTGGCGCAGATTCCTCGTTGGAGGCGCGCGGTCCTCGTTGGAGGCGCGCGGTCCTCGTTGGAGGCGCGCGGTCCTCGTTGGAGGCGCGCGGTCCACGTTGGAGGCGCGCGGTCCTCGTTGGAGGCGCGCGGTCCTCGTTGGAGGCGCGCGGTCCTCGTTGGAGGCGCTGCGGTCCTCGTTGGAGGCGCGCGGTCCTCGTTGGAGGCGCGCGGTGCACGTTGGAGGCGCGCGGTCCTATTTGGAGGCGCACGGTCCACGTTGGTGGCGCAGATTCCTCGTTGGAGGCGCACGGTCCTCGTTGGAGGCGCACGGTGCACGTTGGAGGCGCACGGTCCTCGTTGGAGGCGCGCGGTCCTCGTTGGAGGCGCGTGGTCCTCTTGGAGGGGCGCGGTCCTCTTGGAGGCGCGCGGTGCTCGTTGGAGGCGCAGATTCCTTGTTGGAGGCGCAGATTCCACGTTGGAGGCGCACGGTCCACGTCGGAGGCGCACGGTCCTCGTTGGAGGCGCAGATTCCTCGTTGGAGGCGCAGATTCCTCGTTGGAGGCGCACGGTCCTCGTTGGAGGCGCAGATTCCTCGTTGGAGGCGCACGGTCCACGTCGGAGGCGCACGGTCCACGTCGGAGGCGCAGATTCCTCGTTGGAGGCGCACGGTCCTCGTTGGAGGCGCACGGTCCTCGTTGGAGGCGCAGATTCCTCGTTGGAGGCGCACGGTCCTCGTTGGAGGCGCAGATTCCTCGTTGGAGGCGCGCGGTCCTCGTTGGAGGCGCGCGGTCCTCGTTGGAGGCGCGCGGTCCTCGTTGGAGGCGCATCCTCGTTGGAGGCGCAGATTCCTCGTTGGAGGCGCAGATTCCTCGTTGGAGGCGCATGGTCCTCGTTGGAGGCGCAGATTCCTCGTTGGAGGCGCACGGTCCTCGTTGGAGGCGCACGGTCCACGTCGGAGGCGCACGGTCCTCGTTGGAGGCGCAGATTCCACGTTGGAGGCGCACGGTCCACGTCGGAGGCGCACGGTCCTCGTTGGAGGCGCAGATTCCTCGTTGGAGGCGCAGATTCCTCGTTGGAGGCGCAGATTCCTCGTTGGAGGCGCACGGTCCTCGTTGGAGGCGCAGATTCCTCGTTGGAGGCGCACGGTCCACGTCGGAGGCGCACGGTCCACGTCGGAGGCGCAGATTCCTCGTTGGAGGCGCACGGTCCTCGTTGGAGGCGCACGGTCCTCGTTGGAGGCGCAGATTCCTCGTTGGAGGCGCACGGTCCTCGTTGGAGGCGCAGATTCCTCGTTGGAGGCGCGCGGTCCTCGTTGGAGGCGCGCGGTCCTCGTTGGAGGCGCGCGGTCCTCGTTGGAGGCGCATCCTCGTTGGAGGCGCAGATTCCTCGTTGGAGGCGCAGATTCCTCGTTGGAGGCGCATGGTCCTCGTTGGAGGCGCAGATTCCTCGTTGGAGGCGCACGGTCCTCGTTGGAGGCGCACGGTCCACGTCGGAGGCGCACGGTCCTCGTTGGAGGCGCAGATTCCTCGTTGGAGGCGCAGATTCCTCGTTGGAGGCGCACGGTCCTCGTTGGAGGCGCACGGTCCTCGTTGGAGGCGCAGATTCCTCGTTGGAGGCGCAGGGTCCACGTCGGAGGCGCACGGTCCTCGTTGGAGGCGCAGATTCCTCGTTGGAGGCGCAGATTCCTCGTTGGAGGCGCACGGTCCTCGTTGGAGGCGCACGGTCCACGTCGGAGGCGCACGGTCCTCGTTGGAGGCGCAGATTCCTCGTTGGAGGCGCAGATTCCTCGTTGGAGGCGCACGGTCCTCGTTGGAGGCGCAGATTCCTCGTTGGAGGCGCACGGTCCACGTCGGAGGCGCACGGTCCTCGTCGGAGGCGCAGATTCCTCGTTGGAGGCGCAGATTCCTCGTTGGAGGCGCACGGTCCTCGTTGGAGGCGCACGGTCCTCGTTGGAGGCGCACGGTCCTCGTTGGAGGCGCAGATTCCTCGTTGGAGGCGCACGGTCCACGTCGGAGGCGCACGGTCCACGTCGGAGGCGCAGATTCCTCGTTGGAGGCGCACGGTCCTCGTTGGAGGCGCACGGTCCTCGTTGGAGGCGCACGGTCCTCGTTGGAGGCGCAGATTCCTCGTTGGAGGCGCACGGTCCTCGTTGGAGGCGCAGATTCCTCGTTGGAGGCGCGCGGTCCTCGTTGGAGGCGCGCGGTCCTCGTTGGAGGCGCAGATTCCTCGTTGGAGGCGCAGATTCCTCGTTGGAGGCGCACGGTCCTCGTTGGAGGCGCAGATTCCTCGTTGGAGGCGCACGGTCCTCGTTGGAGGCGCACGGTCCTCGTTGGAGGCGCAGATTCCTCGTTGGAGGCGCGCGGTCCTCGTTGGAGGCGCGCGGTCCTCGTTGGAGGCGCGCGGTCCTCGTTGGAGGCGCGCGGTCCTCGTTGGAGGCGCTGATTCCTCGTTGGAGGCGCAGATTCCTCGTTGGAGGCGCAGATTCCTCGTTGGAGGCGCAGATTCCTCGTTGGAGGCGCAGATTCCTCGTTGGAGGCGCAGATTCCTCGTTGGAGGCGCAGATTCCTCGTTGGAGGCGCAGATTCCTCGTTGGAGGCGCAGATTCCTCGTTGGAGGCGCAGATTCCTCGTTGGAGGCGCAGATTCCTCGTTGGAGGCGCACGGTCCTCGTTGGAGGCGCACGGTCCTCGTTGGAGGCGCAGATTCCTCGTTGGAGGCGCAGATTCCTCGTTGGAGGCGCAGATTCCTCGTTGGAGGCGCACGGTCCTCGTTGGAGGCGCAGATTCCTCGTTGGAGGCGCACGGTCCTCGTTGGAGGCGCACGGTCCTCGTTGGAGGCGCAGATTCCTCGTTGGAGGCGCGCGGTCCTCGTTGGAGGCGCGCGGTCCTCGTTGGAGGCGCGCGGTCCTCGTTGGAGGCGCGCGGTCCTCGTTGGAGGCGCAGATTCCTCGTTGGAGGCGCAGATTCCTCGTTGGAGGCGCAGATTCCTCGTTGGAGGCGCAGATTCCTCGTTGGAGGCACGGTCCACGTCGGAGGCGCACGGTCCTCGTTGGAGGCGCAGATTCCACGTCGGAGGCGCACGGTCCTCGTTGGAGGCGCAGATTCCTCGTTGGAGGCGCACGGTCCTCGTTGGAGGCGCAGATTCCTCGTTGGAGGCGCAGATTCCTCGTTGGAGGCGCGCGGTCCTCGTTGGAGGCGCGCGGTCCTCGTTGGAGGCGCGCGGTCCTCGTTGGAGGCGCAGATTCCTCGTTGGAGGCGCAGATTCCTCGTTGGAGGCGCAGATTCCTCGTTGGAGGCGCACGGTCCTCGTTGGAGGCGCAGATTCCTCGTTGGAGGCGCACGGTCCTCGTTGGAGGCGCACGGTCCTCGTTGGAGGCGCAGATTCCTCGTTGGAGGCGCAGATTCCTCGTTGGAGGCGCACGGTCCTCGTTGGAGGCGCGCGGTCCTCGTTGGAGGCGCGCGGTCCTCGTTGGAGGCGCGCGGTCCTCGTTGGAGGCGCAGATTCCTCGTTGGAGGCGCAGATTCCTCGTTGGAGGCGCAGATTCCTCGTTGGAGGCGCAGATTCCTCGTTGGAGGCACGGTCCTCGTTGGAGGCGCAGATTCCACGTCGGAGGCGCACGGTCCTCGTTGGTGGCGCACGGTCCTCGTTGGAGGCGCGGATTCCTCGCTGGAGGTGCACGGTCCTCGTTGGTGGCGCACGGTCCTCGTTGGAGGCGCGGATTCCTCGCTGGAGGTGCACGGTCCACGTCGGAGGCGCACGGTCCACGTCGGAGGCGCACGGTCCTCGTTGGTGAGACGTTCCTTGCAGTCGGGTCCCAGGTTGGGACATCTCAGGAGGGATTTTGGTCTCCTCCAACACTCAGGTTCCTCCATCAGGTATGAATTTGTGTTTTCCTCCCGGAACTGCGACTCCATTTGTAACATTTGTATCGCGTTGGTTCTGGATTTTTGGTGGATATTCTGTCATTTATATACCGCGATGGTAACAATTCCAGACCCGTCATTTTTGTGTATGTGGGAGAATCTGCGGGGATCCGATCACCATCCATGACCCCTCATAAAGTGCAGGCCGTGACCCCTCCCCCGCGCAGCCGGAACCACAACAACCTCAGATTTGGTGCAAATAAATCCTCCGAACCAGGAAGTGACTCCGCCTGCTGGATGGAATATCCCGCCATTTCCAGGACTCCATGGTGTCACCTCTACACCCTCCGCACACAATTCCGCTCAGGTGTCACGGATCGCACGCCTCCTGTCACTCGGCCGGCAGGTGTCACTGTGCCACGTGTGTGTGAGCTCCGGGGAGGGGCATGGGAGGGGCAGAGAGATGCTGGGCTGAGGGGAGAGGATGTAAGAGGCGGGATAGAGAAAGAAAAGGCGGGGCTGTGAAGTAGGTAATGGAAAGAAAGGGCGGGGCGAGGCTGAGAGTGGCAGGTTGGGGGAGGATCGGGGCGGGGCGGAGCTCCTGGCAGGAAGTGTCCCCTGTCCGGCTCTCAGTGACACCATGGCGGTGTGGACTCGAGCCTCCCGCTCGGGGCTCCTGGAGCTCCTCCTGCAGGATCACTGGGTGCGGGTCCAGGCCGAGCTGTCCGGGGAGAGTCTCAGCCTGACCTCGGAGGAGGAGCCGGCGCCGCTAAACGGGCTCAGCAATGGCCCAGAGCCTGACACCCCCCGCAGGGGACCCCCCGGCCGCTCCGGGACATCCGACTGCGGCTCCGAGTCGGGACTGGGCAGCCCGGGATCCCGCTTCCCCGCCGACAGCCCGGAACCGGTGAGGAGGGTCCGGGTGGTGAAGGAGTCGGGCGGGCTGGGAATCAGCATAAAGGGCGGCCAGGAGAACAGGATGCCGGTCCTCATCTCCAAGATCTTCCCGGGACTGGCCGCCGACCACAGCCGGGCTCTGCGGGTGGGAGACGCCATCCTGTCCGTCAACGGGACCGACCTGCGGAGCGCCACCCATGACCAGGCGGTGCAGGCGCTGAAGAAGGCGGGGAAGGAGGTGACCCTGGAAGGTGAGGAGCCGAGACACCTACCGCGACCCCTCCCACTACTCCACCCACATACCTACAGCGACCCCTCCCAACTGCTCCCCTACCCCTCCCACTACTCCACCTACCTATCGCGACCCCTCCCACTACTCCCCTACCCCTCCCACTACTCCACCTACCGCGACCCCTCCCACTACTCCACCCACATACCTACCGCGACCCCTCCCACTACACCTACTTCCCTCTCGCTCCCATCCACCTATCCCTCCCACTACTCCACCCACCTACCTCTACTACACCCACCTACCGTGACCCCTCCCACATACCCACCTACTTCCCTCCCATCCACCTACCTACCCCTCCCACTACTCCGCCCACCTACCGCTACCCCTCCCACATACCCACCTACTTCCCTCCCATCCACCTACCCCTCCCACTACTCCACCTACCTACTGCTACCCCTCCTACATACCCACCTACTTCCCTCTCGCTCCCATCCACCTACCCCTCCCACTACTCCACCCACCTACCTCTACTACACCCACCTACCGTGACCCCTCCCACATACCCACCTACTTCTCTCCCATCCACCTACCTACCCCTCCCACTACTCCACCCACCTATCTACCTCTACTCCTCCCACATACCCACCTACTTCCCTCCCATCCACCTACCTCCCTCCCCCCACGCTTCTCCACCCACCTACCCCCCATCCAACTCCCTACCCCCCCACCCACCTACATACGGCTACTCCACCTACCTACCCCCCCATCCTACCGCTACCCCTGTCACATACCTACCGATACTCCACCTACCCCCCATGCACCTACCGCTACCCCACCCACATACCTACCTACTTCCCTCACCCCCATCCACCCTACCTACCCAAGTCAATATTGAACCCTACGGACTAAGACTGGGGGGGCCATTAAAGGTCATGTGTGTGGAAAGGGCGGGGCCAACTCAATATTGAACCCTACGGACTAAGACTGGGGGGCCATTAAAGGTCATGTGTGTGGAAAGGGCGGGGCCAACTCAATATTGAACCCTACGGACTAAGACTGGGGGGCCATTAAAGGTCATGTGTGTGGAAAGGGCGGGGCCAACTCAATATTGAACCCTACGGACTAAGACTGGGGGGCCATTAAAGGTCATGCGTGGGGGGAAAGGGTGGGGCCGACTCAATATTGAACCCTACGGACTAAGACTGGGGGGCCATTACAGGTCATGTGTGTGGAAAGGGCGGGGCCAACTCAATATTGAACACTACGGACTAAGACTGGGGGGCCATTAAAGGTCATGGAAAGGCCGGCAGCCCAATACTTTGCGCAATATATTATACCTACCTCATTCCTATCTACTGCTACCCCAACCACCTACCTACACCACCTCCACTCCCATCTAATTATCTCTACCACCCCCAACATACCTACCCCTTTCCTATCTCTACCCCACCTATCCACCTATCTACACCTCCCCCTACCTACCTTTCCCCTCCTTCCTGAGCGCCACCCATGATCTGGCAGTGCAGGTGCTGAAGGTGGGGAATGAGGCTACCCTGGAAGGTGTGGAGCCTAGATATCTACCTATACCCACCTACCTACCTCTTACCCACCTACCTACTCCCTCCCTACCTACACTACCCCCACTTACCTATCTCTATCACCCAAACCAACTACCTCCCTTCCCCTCCTACCTACCTCTATCCCACCTCCAGAGTGCCAATCATGACCAGATGGTGCAGGTGGGGAAGGAGGTGACCCTGGAAGGTGAGGAGCCGAGACACCTACCCCCTTCCTACCTACCTACCACCACACCACCTACCCATTCCCCCCCCCACCTGAGGAAGGTGAAAAGTTCAGTAAATTGTGGACTCGGGTTTGCTTGGTTGTGTTTATTATCTTTCATTTTTTAGCCAATTGGATTGTTTCATATATGGTGTCACAAGTCCTGACTTCACTCATCTGCTGTTTGTTTTGTGTCGTGAAGTATAGAAGCCGGAGACAGCCAGGCGATTGGCGTTTCCAGGTCAGCACTGGCCACCTCCTGATTTCAGATAGTTCCCCTGGTGGTGATCACACCAACGATTGATCGATTTTGTTGTCATTTGTGGGGGTTGGTGGTTCTGGAGTTATTACATGTGAGCACATCTGTGTTTCTGTAATCCCTGACTCGGTGCCAGGCTTTGTGGGAAGGTTTCCCCACTCTGGGCCCAGTAACCGATGAGGGGTCCTATGGGGGACATCCTCCCTTTCCTGAAAGCTGCCCCTATTGTAGTCGTTCAGCGATGCCGCCATTTCTTACGGTGGAACTTCCCCGTCACAACGTGATAAATAATGAGCTCCATTCCCAAGGCGGTGTCTTCTGGTGAACCAGATTCATAGGAAAGCACAGAAAATGGGCTGCAGTGCGTCCCTGAAATCCACACAAGTGAGGAAATCTACATTCCACAAGTCATGAACCTCTATGGAGCACGCTGGAGGCTGAGGAAAGGTCGTCCTGAAATACATGGAAAGGCTTTTCTACAACAGAAGTACATGGATGATATATTGGTACATCGGGAACTCGGCCTTCAGCACAAATCCAGACAATTCCCACATAGAATACAACTGACTGAAAAACCTAAAATAGTTTTCAGTGGATTTCTGTGACCTGCAGAATCAAAAGGTGATTAGAAAATGATTTCCTCGTTGGAATTTCCCAATTCATGAAATAATCGCTTGCCTAGAATTTTTATTGGCACAATATTGCGGGAAAAGTGATTTTCCAGCTATTTTGGAACCAGTATAAATGATATCTTTTGTTTTTCTGCCCTTTGAAAGTCACGAAGGTCCAACTGCATGGATTTCTGTTGTGAGAGAATTCTGGGACTGAGAAGCTGGAGTGCAAAATCGCTTTCCGGTTCAGTAGATGTGACCAAAAAACAGGACCCCGCTATAAAGTTCATTTGTCACATGTTGAAGCAATCCTTGGCTCCCGAGATCCACGCAGCTGAAGTTAGGTTCAGATCTTGACTGTTAAAATACATTTGCTCCTGCCCCCTCCCACGTCCTGAGTTCCCCTATTGGTCAGTGAAGGGGCCCATCACCATACAGGACCAATAAAGGAGCTTGGAACATGCGAGTTTGTGAAACCAAGCTCAGCCTGTAAAGGGAATATTCAGATTTGCACATAACTTCAGCTGTTTGTTAATGATTGTGGTATTTGGATGTCACTGGAGGAATCCTCTACTCAGCCATTGTATTCATTATACGTCAGTCTTAATTACTCCGATTTTCGGCTGCTTTACTTTAACACTTTCTCAGCCAGGCCTTCCCCTCAGTCCAGGGACCGTTCATTAGATGGATTTGCTGAGATGCTTTGTCAGAATACTAATCGGTTTTAATGTGACATTAATATCTGACACCTCCCTGGGAAAGTCCGTGTGCCTTTATCTGCAGGGTAATCCCGTTGTATCGGGAAAAGCAGAGGAGCGAATACACGGCGTAATTAGAGCAAAAATTGGCCATATTTGGGCAAAATTTTCATCCAATACAACTGCTCTCTGTTTAGCTGTTCTCCAACTCAACTGGTGGCCGCGGAGGGGCGCCTCTGGGGTGGTGGCCGCGGAGGGGCGCCTCTGGGGTGGTGGCCGCGGAGGGGCGCCTCTGGGGTGGTGGCCGCGGAGGGGCGCCTCTGGGGTGGTGGCCGCGGAGGGGCGCCTCTGGGGTGGTGGCCGCGGAGGGGCGGTGGTGGCCGCGGAGGGGCGCCTCTGGGGTGGTGGCCGCGGAGGGGCGGTGGTGGCCGCGGCGGGGCGCCTCCTGGGGTGGTGGCCGCGGCGGGGCGCCTCCTGGGGTGGTGGCCGCGGCGGGGCGCCTCCTGGGGTGGTGGCCGCGGCGGGGCGCCTCCTGGGGTGGTGGCCGCGGTGGGGCGCTCCCACCCACTGGTTGCTCAGTTTTTTGCCTGGGCTTGCAGTGATGGGGCCTTCAGATGTCAAAAGAAATCATCTGTACTGAGATAGACTGCCTTTGCCAGCCGCCATCTGAGAATGCTGGTTGTCTGCGGGTTCCATATTTTCTGAGTTGCTGACCCGGGACAGAGATGCAGATTAGAAGGTCAGACCTCTCGATCTGCATACAGCGATTGGTCGTATCGGCAGCGTCCTACAACTAATGTATAGAGAGGTTCAACCGTCAGAGGTGCCGAAGTCCATCTTGGAAATGGTCTCCTGTAATCCCAGCACTTGGCGAGGAGGGGTCAGCGCACTGTAAAGGCTGCCTTCCATGGCTCGAAATTTGACAAATTCCTACAGAATTGGCCCAAACTGAGGCCATGGCTGCACCTGTTGGCAGCACCCGGCTTGACATAAATTGCCTAAAGTAGAACTACACTTTATTTTTTTTTCATTTTGGATGGAGTAAAGGAGGGTTAGAACACCTGCCATATATTTTATTTTTCCATCTGCGTCCCATTGTGGAGCTTTCCCTTCAATTCCTGTCCCATAGCAAAAACAGGAAGTGAGAAGAAATCCTTCCAAAGGGAGCAAATCATTGGTTGTCACCAGACCTAGTGTTCCCATTAGAAGATGTTCCCTCTAGTGATGACCTAAAATTTATGATTTTCTTTCACTCTTGGTGATAACAATAAACAGAAAAAATTGAGAGGGTGAAATAGACAGCAATAAAAACCTGACGATGTTCTAATCCATCTCCATTCAATCCAAAACTAAAACAAGTTTTGCTCTTCGTTACACTTACATCAACATTTGGAAGGAGCCGGGTGGAAAATTGTTGGACGAACTTGGACATTGTGACCACATCCAATCATTAGTCAGAAATCCTCACAGCATTTGTGAAAGACAAACAAACATTGGTGAAAGAATGGGTCGCTCTCAGGAGCTCAGTGACTCCAAGCGTGGTCCCGTGATAGGTGGCCACCTGGGCAATAAGTCCATCCGGGACATTTCCTGGCTACTAAATATTCCACGCTCAACTGTTAGTGGGATTATAACAAAGTGGAAGCAACTGGGAACAACAGCCACTCAGCCACCAAGTGGTAGGCCACGTCACATGACAGGGCGGGGTCAGCGCATGCTGAAGCGCACAGTGCGCAGAAGTCACCAACTGTCTGCAGAGTCAATAGCTAAAGACCTCCAAACTTGGTGTGGCCTTCAGATGAGCCCAACAACAGTGCGTAGAGAGCTTCATGGAATGGGTTTCCATGGCCGAGCAGCTGCATCCAAGCCTTCCATCACCAAGTGCAATGCAAAACGTTGGATGCCGTGGTGTAAAGCACGCCGCCACTGGACTCTAGAGCAGGGGAGACGTGTTCTCTGGTGTGACCAATCGCGCTTCTCTGTCTGGCAATCCGATGGACATGTCTGGGTTTGGTTGTGGCCAGGAGAACAGTACTTGCCTGACTGCATTGTGCCACGTGTAAAGTTTGGTGGAGGGGGGATTATGGTGGGGGGTTGTTTTTCAGGGGTTGGACTTGGCCCCCTAGTTCCAGTGAAGGGAACTCTTAAAGAGACATTTTGGACAATTTCATGCTCCCAAGTTTGTGGGAGGAGTTTGGGGATGGCCCCTTCCTGTTCCAACATGACTGCTCACCAGTGCACAAAGCAAGGTCCATAAAGACATGGAAGAGCCAGTTTGGGGTGGAGGAACTTGACTGTCCTGCACAGAGTCCTGACCTCAACCCCATAGAACACCTTTGGGATGAATTAGGGCGGAGACTGCGAGCCAGGCCTCCTCCCCCGACATCAGTGCCTCCTCCCCCGACATCAGTGCCCCTCCCCCGACATCAGTGCCTGACCTGACAAATGTGCTTCTGGAAGAATGGTCCAACCTTCCCATAGACACCCTCCTAAACCTTGTGGACGGCCTTCCCAGAAGAGGCAAAGGGCGGGGCCAACTCAATATTGAACCCTACGGACTAAGACTGGGGGGCCATTAAAGGTCATGTGTGTGGAAAGGGCGGGGCCAACTCAATATTGAACCCTACGGACTAAGACTGGGGGGCCATTAAAGGTCATGTGTGTGGAAAGGGCGGGGCCAACTCAATATTGAACCCTACGAACTAAGACTGGGGGGCCATTAAAGGTCATGTGTGTGGAAAGGGCGGGGCCAACTCAATATTGAACCCTACGGACTAAGACTGGGGGGCCATTAAAGGTCATGTGTGTGGAAAGGGCGGGGCCAACTCAATATTGATCCCTACGGACTAAGACTGGGGGGCCATTAAAGGTCATGGGTGTGGAATGGCCGGCGGACAGATACGTTTTCGCACCATAGTCCCGTGTGTGTATATATAATATATATTGTGCACCAGCCTTGAACCCGCAGTCGCCTTGGTTACAGACGGCATAGAACAGCGAGTACAATGCTGAAGACATTTTCTCCTCCTTTTTGTGACGCTTTCTCTGGGTGAAATGCTCATCGCGGCGTTACACAAAAGGACATAAAAACAAATGACACAAAATAGAATTAAATAAACCCAGAAGGCAATTTAGATGGAACCTTTGCTGAGAGAATGTGGGGACTGCCATTGATAATGGGTGTAAAGCTGAACTCCAACCAAAACGTTGCAGTTCTGAGCAGAGAAGGGGGAGAGCCATTGTCAGCTTGTGGTCTAAGCCCTCATTTATTTGCCCCGTGGTCAGGACAGGAAGTGAGGGGAAATCCTTTGTGGGGCACAGATGAGAACATTGGGTAGAGTGGGTAAGGGGCAGAGCTGCTGATTGCGGCCTGTGCCTTCCAGTCCTGGTGGCAGTTGCCATATGTTATATTGGTGTCATAGGAACAGGAAGTTAGATGAAATCTCCCCAATGGGGTCACCAAAGTATTTCATCTTCCAAAGTCTGTCCAATACTTTAAAGGCCATCTGTGAGGTACAAGCCTCCTAAAGTAAACCGAATACTTCTGTACCGTTCCGGATGGAACCCAAATCCTCCTCCATTTGTCTCCCCCTTCCCCCTCCAAATCCTCCTCCATTTGTCTCCCCCTTCCCCCTCCAAATCAACTCCAATTCTGTCTCATCCTCCCCCATTTGTGCCTCGCGCTCATCATTCATTTTCAATAGCACCTAAAACGCAGTGCGGTTCTGCCATGATTATTGCCCAGAAGAAGCTCCTGCGCTTTTTTTGGGAGACCAGCTTCGCGTGATGCGGTTTGCCGTAATTGCATCATGTGACATTCACAACAGAACCACATTTTAGGTGCCATTGAACATAAACGGTGCAAATGTCACAGTGATTTGGGGTCACGGGCAGAATTGCAGCGATTCTGCTCACAATACAAAATGCCCAGATCTGACCAGAGCCTAATACTTACCCGATCCCAATCCAGCGAAACACGGGAGCCTCACCTCTCCTGGGTTTCTCTCTCCTCATTGGCCGAGACACAGCAGTGGGAGACATTTTCTATCAATCACAGCCAATGAGGGGGGACGGGATTGAACAATGCTCTGTGTGTCGCAGACGCACACAGCTGGCTCAGGAGAGAGCATGCATGAGTGCCCCCAATGCAAGCAGCTTGTGCTAAGGGCACCCATCAAGGGGGAGGGGCCACAAGCACTGACAGGGGACCTGAGAAGATAGGAGCTATGCTATGGGGGCACTTGACGGGGGAGGAGCCAGGAATGCTATTGGGGGGTTTAGAATCCACAATACTAGTACTTCATATATGCAATATCTTTTTTTTTTTTTTTTTACATATATATATTTTGTGCTAATACTTTTATAAGGATCTTTTTGGAGCACATTTTTATTTTGTTGTGTATTAAATGTGTTATCTCGGACACACTTACATAGTTAGTCTGGCTGAAAAAAAGACAAAAGTCCATCCAGTCCAAGCATTTAAAAAAAATAAGTTCTAATCCTCCATCCACAGTGGATCCAGAGGAAGGCAAACAACCCAGCAAAGTACGATCCAATCTCCTCCTGCAGGGGAAACCATTCCTTCCTGATCCCCCGAGAGACAATCGGATATTCCCTGGATCAACTTTCCCTATAAATATTATTTATTTCAGGTCCTTATATATCGCCGTCAATGTACTCCGCGCTTTACATATATATTGTACATTCCCATCAGTCCCCGCCCCCGAGGAGTGTACAATCTACAGTCCCTAACCCTCGAGGGGCATTCAATCTACGGTCCCTAACCCTCAAGGGGCATTCAATCTACGGTCCCTAACCCTCAAGGGGCGTTCAATCTACGGTCCCTAACCCTCAAGGGGCGTTCAATCTACGGTCCCTAACCCTCAAGGGGCGTTCAATCTAAGGTCCCTAACCCTCAAGGGGCGTTCAATCTAAGGTCCCTAACCCTCAAGGGGCGTACAATCTAAGGTCCCTAACCCTCAAGGGGCGTTCAATCTACGGTCCCTAACCCTCAAGGGGCGTTCAATCTACGGTCCCTAACCCTCAAGGGGCGTTCAATCTACGGTCCCTAACCCTCAAGGGGCGTTCAATCTAAGGTCCCTAACCCTCGAGGGGCGTACAATCTACGGTCCCTAACCCTCGAGGGGTGTACAATCTACGGTCCCTAACCCTCGAGGGGTGTACAATCTACGGTCCCTAACCCTCGAGGAGCGTGCAATCTACGGTCCCTAACCCTCGAGGAGCGTGCAATCTACGGTCCCTAACCCTCGAGGGGCGTACAATCTAAGGTCCCTAACCCTCGAGGGGCGTACAATCTACAGTCCCTAACCCTCGAGGGGCGTACAATCTAAGGTCCCTAACCCTCGAGGGGCGTACAATCTAAGGTCCCTAACCCTCGAGGGGCGTACAATCTAAGGTCCCTAACCCTCGAGGGGCGTACAATCTACAGTCCCTAACCCTCAAGGGGCGTACAATCTACAGTCCCTAACCCTCAAGGGGCGTACAATCTACAGTCCCTAACCCTCGAGGGGCGTACAATCTACAGTCCCTAACCCTCGAGGGGCGTACAATCTACAGTCCCTAACCCTCAAGGGGCGTACAATCTACAGTCCCTAACCCTCAAGGGGCGTACAATCTACAGTCCCTAACCCTCAAGGGGCGTACAATCTAAGGTCCCTAACCCTCAAGGGGCGTACAATCTAAGGTCCCTCACCCTCAAGGGGCGTACAATCTAAGGTCCCTAACCCTCAAGGGGCATACAATCTAAGGTCCCTAACTCACATACATACATACATATACTAGGGCCAATGTAGACAGGAGCCAGTTCACCTCTCAGCATGTCTTTGGAGTACCCGCAGGAAACCCACGCAGGCACAGGGAGAACATGCAAACTCCAGGCAGGTGGTGCCGTGGTTGGGATTCGAATCAATGACCCGCGTACTGCCAGGGGGAAGTGCTAACCACATAGCCACTGTGCTGCCCATATATCCAGTTATATTCTGTGTATCCAATAAGAATCCAGGACTTTCCTCCAGCAATCCACTGAGCTGCCACACCCACCTCTGGAGGGAGTCTATCACATTGGTGTATTGTCACCCTTTGCCTGATGTATGAACATGCGTCGTGTTCTGGTGTAAATGGCATGTGCAGTAGATCTGGTGATTCTGCGCACACGGATCTCTTCTCACATGTAACGTGTTCAGCTTTAGGGACTGTGCTTGCAGCAGTGACGGGGTTAATGTGTTCGGCTCCCCCAGCTGGAAGCATTTAAACATCTGGAGGGCCGGGAGTGGCGGGTCTCCAGGCGCAGGGCGTGTGGCTGTGTAATGCGTGTTTGGAGGAACATGCAGAGCACAGTACAGGCACTGAAATGTGTGACGGCAGAGACTGCACACTTGTGAAATGGAAGGTATTTGGGTAGGTAGGTTGTCGTAGGAAGGTCCCACCTTCATGATGCTGAAGGGCTCATTCATATCAGGTGCTCTAAACCTCTTTGATCTGTATTAAGGCGCCATACATGGATCGAAGTTTAGAAGGGACGGGACGAATTTCGGTCCATGTATGGCCAGGCTGGTTGTACAGAAGGTTCTGACTTCCATTCAGCTGCCCTGTTTGGTTTTTGCTGCTGGATTGGCACCGCTGGCTGTTGCTTGCAGCACTGATCAGAGTAGTTGAAGGCACGGGGGAGGATTCCCCCATTAATTTGTGGGCGGGGGAATCGGGTCAGTTCAACCTGCTGGATAAACGAAAAACAAAAGTGAACCCTCTGAGGGCTGCTTAGAGACTCCACAGAAGGACTGTGAGAACCGCTTCCGGCATGCCTTGGTCACGCCATACATGTGCATTATGTATCAGAGCGGTGCGTCCCAATGTGCTGCAGCACAGAGCGAACGTTATGGTGGTGTTGTGGACGATGTGATGTGTTGTAACCGTACATTGCGGCATGCATGCACAACGCACGCCATAGTGCGCCATCTGGACCTTCGTGCCAGGTAACGGAGACGAAAACGTGGCGAAGTTGATGCGTTTTCCATCAACTGAAAAAGAAACCTACAGACCTATTTAAAGGGCCGGTATCCTGTATTTTCAGAGCCGACACGTTGCGGGACATTATTGTAAAGTATGGCTGTCACATTGGTACATGATTGGTTAGTTGGGGCACATTCACACCAGAGTAGTGCAGATCCGCGGACACACGTGAGTACACCCCCCCCCCCCCCCGGAGCCGTGTGCTGGCCGCCATAGAAGTGAATGCAGCACCAGCACAGTCACATGTCACAGTGGAAATGCAATTGACGTTTTTGAGTCTTTATAGTTCAGGTATCAGATAGTGAAGTGCTTTGGGCTGACTACATCAATCATTGCACCTTGTGAAGTGTATATCCAGCCATTGTCCAGGTGTCCCCCAAACTCCATCGTCCCCTCATATCCCAACATCTGCAGGGAGAAACCGCTTTTATTATTCTGTGACCTCCTTATTGCAGGGGCAGCTGACGGGAGTCTAGTTCCTACTGAGGTGGGTACACCCCCAGAACTACATCTTCCGAGAGCCCTTTCCTTGCACACAGGTTGGCAGGTTCTTGGGGGTCACAGCTGCAGCACTATTTTGCTGGGATAGAAATTCAATGTGTGAACATGGAGAGGGACAGAAGGGAGGGGATGGGAGGGGTCCTGCTGTCCGGCAGGCCTGACAACACTGGTTGGGATTTCAATACGGTGTCAGATGACACAGGAAGTTGGGTATTTTATCTTCGGTACTTTTAATCTGCAGACCTGGAATATCAAACGGAGACTGATGTTCTTTTCTGTTCTCCAATTACAAGATGCTTTATGGAGGGGCTTGTATCAACCGAGTCCAAATAAGGTGACGTCACGGCGCATGTGTGCCATTGATGACTTTCTCCAGCCCTGTAATTGAAGGTCTTTACCTGGGTACAGACTTGTGGTGCTGGAGGAATAGTCTGCAGGAGACTCTGATCCAATGATCAAAAAAAAATTTTTTTTTGGAATTCAACTCTAAGGAAACCTTGTACCTTTTTGTTTGTTTTTGTTTTTTTTAGGTCATGGCACACCATGTGATGATAGCCCTCCCTCCACCACAATTCAGGACCTGGCACCAATCAGGAGGTGTCAGTACAGTCACATGGTACCTGGAAACCCCCTTAAAGTGACTGTTTCCGATGTGTGGGGACGGAGTGTGTGTGTGGGAGGATTTTTTGGCTTTTTTTAAATGGCTCTCCTGGTTTTATACACAGAAAAGTCAATATAAAAACATAACATTTCTGTAGTTTTTTTTTTTTTTCTTTTGTTTGTTTTGGGCATTTCTGGATTGTTACCATTTGCTTCAGTTTCCAGCCAGCCCTGGCCTTGCAGACGTCGTCCTCTGCCTGTGGCTCAGGGGATTAGTTGTGGCCCCTCGTTAATGTGTGATCACCTATTATTGGATTACAGTGTAAATATGTGTAAAGCCACACATGGTCCCACCCAGGGGTCCCAGCTCTCCGGTCTGCTTCCGTCAGCGGTCTTTTCTCATGGCTGAACCTGATAATCGTGTGCAGCCTGCAGAGGCCCCTGGGTGCCCCTTTTCGCCGCATGCCTGTCCCCCTTTCCTGCGCCCCTCCACTTGTTATGCCGTTCTTCTCCCTCTCTGCCTTATATGGACTCTGTCTGTAATCTTTCCTTATTCTGCAGCAAGCAATATAATCTCTGGTTAGATAGCAGATTAACCCCCGGACTTCCAGCAGGAGGGGGGAGGCCAGGAATGGAAGACCTCCAATCACGGCGCTGTCATTCCTGTGCTCCTCCAATCACGGCGCTGTCATTCCTGTGCTCCTCCAATCACGGCGCTGTCATTCCTGTGCTCCTCCAATCACGGCGCTGTCATTCCTGTGCTCCTCCAATCACGGCGCTGTCATTCCTGTGCTCCTCCAATCACGGCGCTGTCATTCCTGTGCTTCATGAGGATTTGGCTGCTCTAGGAAGGCCCGTTGCCTATTTGTACACATCTGTGGAAAGGTTCAGCTAAATGTCAGTAAATCTGTATGTAAGAGAATGGTGCCGACCAAAGAATTGGAACCCGCTGACCATTACGCACACTCCCCTTCTTGACTCCAAAGTCTGCCGGAGACCTGGTCCTTCCAGGTATGAAAGCATGAGCCCTCCAGGGTGTGGTGCTCAGGGCTTAGTGGCCTGGAGGAAAAAGGCACCGGCATCGTCCACTGAGGGGGGGGGGGAAGGCACCATCATCGTCCGAGGGGGGGAAAAAAAGCATTGTCCACCGAGGGGGGAAAAAGGAACCGGCATCGTCCACCGAGGGGGGGGGGGAAAAAGGCACCGGCATCGTCCACCGAGGGGGGGGGGGGGGAAGGCACCGGCATCGTCCACCGAGGGGGGGGGGGGAAGGCACCGGCATCGTCCACCGAGGGGGGGGGGGGAAGGCACCGGCATCGTCCACCGAGGGGGGGGGGGGGGGAAGGCACCGGCATCGTCCACCGAGGGGGGGGGGGGGAAGGCACCGGCATCGTCCACCGAGGGGGGGGGGGGGAAGGCACCGGCATCGTCCACCGAGGGGGGGGGGGGAAGGCACCGGCATCGTCCACCGAGGGGGGGGGGGGAAGGCACCGGCATCGTCCACCGAGGGGGGGGGGGAAGGCACCGGCATCGTCCACCGAGGGGGGGGGAAGGCACCGGCATCGTCCACCGAGGAAGGGGGGGGGGGAAGGCACCGGCATCGTCCACCGAGGGGGGAGGAAGGCACCGGCATCATCCACCGAGGGGGGGGGGGGGGAAGGCACCGGCATCGTCCACCGAGGGGGGGGGGGGGGAAGGCACCGTCATTGTCCACCGAGGGCACCAGCATCGTTCACTGAGGAAGGGGGGAAGGCATCGGCTTCGTCCACTGAGGGGGGGGAGGCACCGGCATTGTCCACTGGGGGGGGAGGCATCGGCATTGTCCACTGGGGGGGGAGGCACCGGCATTGTCCACTGGGGGGGGAGGCATCGGCATTGTCCACTGGGGGGGGAGGCATCGGCATTGTCCACTGGGGGGGGAGGCATCGGCATTGTCCACCGAGGGCACCAGCATCGTTCACCGAGGGGGGGGGGGGGGGGTTGGTCGTGGTGATGTGGTATCGTCTGACTTTTGCAAAAAATGAAACAAACTGGCATTCAGTAGAGAATTGCATGTATTACATGTTGTGTTTGTAGCTGATCAGTGTGTTGCGGCTCGCACATCGGTGCCCAGGATCCGGCGCCAGGTCTGGATGGAGATATTGACCTTCTGTCTCGGGTCTGGAGGAAGTAAAAACTGGGCTACAAGTGCTGTCGCTGCACTTGTGCCGTCTCAGAGTGTCTGCCGTGGTGGCTGATGGGACTCGTGAAAATCAAACAAAGTCCATGCAAAGGCCGATAACAAGAACCCCCTACAAGTGACTGACGGTAAACCTCTCCAGATACAACGCAAAACCATGAAGTGCAGCGAGAAAAAGACACCTCACCAGTGTCCAGTGCAAGTTATAGACCCGTCCCCGAGATATAAAGTGCAAATATCACATACAAACTCATCAACACATCAAAGTGTAAAAATCTGTAATGTCCTTCTCCGTGTGACACCATGTTTTGTTTTTGTTCCCGCTCTGTGTTGTCGTCGTTCTCCGTGTGACACCATGTTGTGTTGTGGTTCTCCATGTGACACCATGTTTTGTTTTTGTTCCCGCTCTGTGCGGTCGTTCTCCGTGTGACACCATGTTGTGGTGTGGTTCTCCATGTGACACCATGTTTTGTTTTTGTTCCCGCTCTGTGTTGTCGTCGTTCTCTGTGTGACACCATGTTGTGTTGTGGTTCTCCATGTGACACCATGTTTTGTTTTTGTTCCCGCTCTGTGCGGTCGTTCTCCGTGTGACACCATGTTGTGGTGTGGTTCTCCATGTGACACCATGTTTTGTTTTTGTTCCCGCTCTGTGCAGTCGTTCTCTGTGTGACACCATGTTGTGGTGTGGTTCTCCATGTGACACCATGTTTTGTTTTTGTTCCCGCTCTGTGCGGTCGTTCTCCGTGTGACACCATGTTGTGGTGTGGTTCTCCATGTAACACCATGTTTTGTTTTTGTTCCCGCTCTGTGCAGTCGTTCTCTGTGTGACACCATGTTGTGGTGTGGTTCTCCATGTGACACCATGTTTTGTTTTTGTTCCCGCTCTGTGCGGTCGTTCTCCGTGTGACACCATGTTGTGGTGTGGTTCTCCGTGTGACACCATGTTTTGTTTTTGTTCCCGCTCTGTGCGGTCGTTCTCCGTGTGACACCATGTTGTGGTTCTCCATATGACACCATGTTTTGTTTTTGTTCCCGCTCTGTGCAGTCGTTCTCCGTGTGACACCATGTTGTGGTGTCATTCTCCGTGTGACACCATGTTGTGGTGTCGTTCTCTGTGTGACACCATGTTTTGTTTTTGTTCCCGCTCTGTGCGGTCGTTCTCCGTGTGACACCATGTTGTGGTGTGGTTCTCCATGTGACACCATGTTTTGTTTTTGTTCCCGCTCTGTGCGGTCGTTCTCCGTGTGACACCATGTTTTGTTTTTGTTCCCGCTCTGTGCGGTCGTTCTCCGTGTGACACCATGTTGTGGTGTGGTTCTCCATGTGACACCATGTTTTGTTTTTGTTCTCGCTCTGTGCGGTCGTTCTCCGTGTGACACCATGTTTTGTTTTTGTTCCCGCTCTGTGCGGTCGTTCTCCGTGTGACACCATGTTGTGGTGTGGTTCTCCATGTGACACCATGTTTTGTTTTTGTTCCCGCTCTGTGCGGTCGTTCTCCGTGTGACACCATGTTGTGGTGTGGTTCTCCATGTGACACCATGTTTTGTTTTTGTTCTCGCTCTGTGCGGTCGTTCTCCATGTGACACCATGTTGTGGTGTGGTTCTCCATGTGACACCATGTTTTGTTTTTGTTCCCGCTCTGTGCGGTCATTCTCCGTGTGACACCATGTTGAGGTGTGGTTCTCCATGTGACACCATGTTTTGTTTTTGTTCCCGCTCTGTGCGGTCGTTCTCCATGTGACACCATGTTGTGGTGTGGTTCTCCATGTGACACCATGTTTTGTTTTTGTTCCCGCTCTGTGCAGTCGTTCTCCGTGTGACACCATGTTGTGGTGTGGTTCTCCATGTGACACCATGTTTTGTTTTTGTTCCCGCTCTGTGCGGTCGTTCTCCATGTGACACCATGTTTTGTTTTTGTTCCCGCTCTGTGCGGTCGTTCTCTGTGTGACACCATGTTGTGTTGTGGTTCTCCATGTGACACCATGTTTTGTTTTTGTTCCCGCAGTGCGCTTCTTGCAGGACGTGTCTCCCTACATCCAGAAAGCTTCCCTAGTTGGCGATCTTCCCTGGGACGGTTTTGAACTGACGGATCCATCACACAGCGATACATCTGGCTCCCCCAAACATGGCTCCAGGGACTACAAAGTCATCCCCTTAAAAATGTGCTACGCGGCCAGAAACCTGAGCATGTTCGACCCTGAGGGCCGGTCAGTGACCATGTGTGCGTGATGCAGCTGTTTCTGTGTGTCATAAGAGGTACGTCATGTGTACCTCTCCTCTCTCTCCTTCTTACGGCCAGATCTCTTCCAGGCTGGTGGAACTGCGCTCTCCTGATGGGTGTCACTCAATCGTTCTCCGGTGTCGAGACTCCGCCTCCGCGTTGTCCTGGTCACAGGCCCTGCACAATAACGTCACGTCGCTGCTGCCGCAGGTGCTGGCGGAGATGCAGTGCATGCTGGGAGCTGCCAGCGAGGACCTCAGGCACTTAGGCTGGGTGGCAGAACAGGTGAGCCTCACTTCCTTCCTTTATTATTGCTGAAATTGGCCCAACAGATGGCCAGATGTGACAATTTTCCACAGATCTGATTGTTACCGGGTGGTCAGTAGATCTCCTTATCCAAGCACACAGCGTTCATTCATTCATTCATTCTATCAGATTAGTAACCCTAATAGGAGGGACTGATGGAGGCGACTGTTCCTGACCTCCTTCTGAAAATGTGAATTGCCTGGCAGTTATGCTGACCACCTGTGTTCAGCATTGGAATTAGTCTTTCAGGGAGATGTGAGCCCTGTCAGTGAAATCATATGGAAACCTAAATATGTTGTCACCTCCTAACATAACTATTCTGAAATATGTACCCCCCCCCCCATTTAAAAAAACAAAATCTTTATATTTACCTTTTTTCCCAGTTTGCTCCAGTGTGGTCATGTGATCCCGCAGGTTCGGGTCATATGATTGTGCAGCTCCGGTCTCCTGTGTCAGTAAGCGCTGGGCTGCAGAGGAGAGGAGGGAGCGCTGACAACGGCTGGGCTATGGGAGACCTTACCACTCCCAGAATTCCTAGTCCTTGTCATTTCTCTCCCCTGCAGCTGGTCGCTTACTGACACGGGATCATGGGACCAGAGGGGGCTGAGAAAAGGGTAAGTGTATGTGTGTATGTGCAGTTGTGTTGAAAATAATATCCGTGTGCTGAAAAAAGTGACTGAAGCTGCAAATTCTTCTAATCCTTTTATTTCCATCCACACAAATGCATTGGGAACACGACACATTCTATTCCAAATCACAACATGAAGAAAAATACATCAAATTTGTGTTGTTCCTCTAAAAAAATGGAAGAAAAGTGAATATTAGACGGTTCAAAAAAATGGCCGTGTTTGTATTCTTCTTTCCAAACTCCAACATTCACTATATAAACTGAGAAATGTTTGAAGGTTTTGCTTTCCTTTGAATGACTTCATGAATATTTGGTTGTAGTCGCACTGTTTCTGAGAACTGCTGTACATCTGTGTTGCATGGAGTCCCCCAACTTCTGGCCCCTGTGATCAGGTATTCCAGCCCAGGATGATTGGACCACATTCCACACTTCTTCTCTATTTCTTGGTTTGGTCTCAGAAACGGCATTTTTGACAAGTTTTCTATTGGATGAAGATCCGGGGATTGGGCGGGCCACTCCATAACGTCCATCTTGTTGGTCTGGAACCAAGATGTTGCACGTTTACTGGTGTGTTTGGGGTCGTTGTCTTGTTGGAACCCCCATTTCAAGGGCATTTCCTCTTCAGCATAAGGCAGCATGACCTCTTCAAGTATTCTGATGGATTCAAACTGATCCATGATCCCTGGTATGCGATAAATAGGCCCAAAACCGTAGTATGAGAAACATCTCCATATCATGATGCTTGCACCACCATGCTTCACGGTCTTCACAGTGTACTGTGGCTTGAATTCAGTGTTTGGGGGTCGTCTGACAAACTGTCTCCGCCCACTAGACCCAAAAAGAACAATCTTACTTCCATCAGTCCACAAAATGTTGCGTCATTTCTCTTTAGGCCAGTCAATGTGCTCTTTGGCAGATTGTAACCTCTTCAGCACGTCTTTTTCCAAACCGTGGGACTTTGCGGGGACTTCTTGCAGATAGCTTGGCTTCACATCGGCGTCTTCTAATTGTAACAGTCCTCACAGGGAACGTCACACCTTCTTTCATCTTCCTGGAGCTGATTGTTGGCTGAGTCCTCACAGGGAACGTCACACCTTCTTTCATCTTCCTGGAGCTGATTGTTGGCTGAGTCCTTACAGGGAACGTCACACCTTCTTTCATCTTCCTGGAGCTGATTGTTGGCTGAGTCCGCGCCATGTTGGCTATTCTTCTATCCATTCCAATGGTAGTTTTTCGCTTTCTTACACGTCTTTCAGGTTTTGGTTGCCATTTTAAAGCAGTTGCCATCATTTTAGCTGAGCAGCCGATCATTTTCTGCACTTCTTTATATGTTTTCCCCTCCAATCAACTTTTTAATCAAGGTACGCTGTTCTTCTGAACAATGTCTGGAACGACCCATTTTCCTCAGAATTTCAGAGAGAAATGCACTGTAACCAGCATGTCCAACATTTGCTGCCTTCCTTCCTTAAATAAGGGCAATAATTGCCACCTGTTTATCAAAGAATGAATGATGTCACTAATAGAACTCCACACGGCTATTATTGTGAACACGCCCCTTTCAATGAGTGATTCAATGACACAGAATCAGCAGCATGCATGTCATGACTGTTGGGTCTGTTGGGTTTCTATGACTCTACTACACCTGCTAGGAAATTATCTGCCATGTAGAAATATCATTTCCACCAAAAACAGGGATTGATCCGGTTAGTGATGTCTGACGGCTAGTATTTTCAACACAACTGTGTGTGTGTGTGTGTGTGTATGTATGTATGTATGTATGTATGTATATATATATATATATTAGTGTAGCACAAGGGGGAGGGGACATTTTTAAGAAGTTATAGCTAGCCAAGAATTCCACTTCAAAGGCACTTCCTGTTATAGGGTGACAACACTCTGCATCTATCTACCAGTTGCTCCTCTGTCATCACCCTATCACATGCTCTTTGGTGGATTCTATAAGTGATCATATCAATGCAGATTTTACAGGCATGGCTCCGTGTCACCATCAGGAAATCCACCCTGAGAAATGCCATGCAGCCATCACTGTAGTGTATGGAGACAGGAAGTGGGCTGTAAAGAGGCTGCAGGAGATCAGCAACACTGAGCTGGAAAAAAAGTGGAAACTGTAGTCTATTATTTATAATTCCCAGTGTCTTCACAAGCTTAAGCTGGACATTCACTATTGCAGTCTTTTTCAACCACAGTGCCTTGACAAAATGCCTAAACAATTGTATACAGACTTTTGGTCACACAAATCCACAGATTTACATTGTGCACTTACAACTTTCTAGCTGCCAAGGACATAACCAATGATAAGGACATCAGGCACCTGCACAGCATCCTATCTTACCCCTTCCCTGCCCCTCTCTCTCAGAACTGGGGCCACACTAGCTCAGTGAGAGAGAGAGAAACAATGGCATACTAGTCATTACCAGTGTGCCAAGTGCATTGGTGTGGAAGAATAAATCCCCTCCAGCATTGGGTGTACCACATGTGCAGATGTTGCTGCGATATATAAAACTGTTTAGGGTTAGGCGCTGCAAGATTGTGCAGAATTTTCAGGGTTGACAAGCGCTGCACTAGTAGATCTTTGAGTGAACATTCATCCGAAAAGTCTCATCCGTACATTCGGTGACTTGAAGAACCTCGATTGAAAGTACTTCAAAATGAGCGTTCCTGAAACTAAAGCCCGGTACTCACTGGCCGAATATCGGCTGATTCAGTAGAAACTGTCCGACATTCGGCCCATGTGTACACCCGTCTGTCTGAGAGAAGCCAGCCGAATGGGCATACAGGAAAACCAGTGTCCGATCAGCGCTCTCAGCCAATGGCTGCCACCGCTGCCCGGTGTATTCTGGTGGGGGGGGGGGGTTCCCTCTATCGGATGTTCCCCTCCCAAGCTGATGGTTGTGCCCAGCGTTACTTTTCAGACTTCTTCTAATGTAGATCTACTTGCAGATGTTTTATGTAGCGCTGGTTTGACTAAGAATGCAAACTCCAAACCCCAGAAACTGCCACTCACTTAGCAATGACTTTCCGGCTCTTGCTGTGCTCAGGTATCTCAGGACGATGGGAGGGCGTCATGGAATCCGGCCCTGGCAGTCGTCTCACAGAGGGATTTTCTGCTGTTTACTGCAATGCCAAGGACACGAGAGGAGTGGGCAAACCCGAAACAGAAGCTGCCACTTATATCCACCAGGTAAACCACCTTTGTCACCTCTACATAAGAGAAGGCCCCTATGTGGGCCGAGGCGCCAGGGGATCGGGAGCCAGTTGGAGGTGCATTTTCAGAAATTCTGTAGCAGGTTACAAAGTTCTTCTGTGGATGACGGGGGTGGGCTGAATGGTGAATGGCAGACCATATAGACACATAAGCAGAGGACACTCGGCCTGGGAGGACCAGGACTTGCTGCACCTTACGGCCAGGTTTAGTACAGGGCAAACATCATTGTATTCCCAGTCTGCCACACACAGGCTGAATCGATTCCCACGTTCAGGTGATCAAATTGTTGCAATTCACACAGATAATGGTTGGAATCTCCTTTTGAGTGGCATTGCAATGTTTTAGGTCAAATTCAACCACAATTATCTAAGACATGAACCCGTGGGTTGCAGATCGCTTTGTTCAAAATGTTTGAATAACATCAAATTGCAAAATGAGACCCAGACTGAGGAAGTAAAGTAGCTGTCATTGCTGGACTCTGCTTCTGGAAATGCTACTTTCCTGGCTGTCATGTTGAATCTGTGACTTCAGTGCCATCTCATGTTGTATGGAAACTGCAAATTTTAAAGGCTAAATCTGCCAATAGATGGATCAAAATTGTGGCTGCTTCAGCAGGAATCACATTTTCAGTCCACCTATGGCTGTTCCCAATGAGACTATTGGAAGACTTTTGTCAATAAGCATCTGGCAGCCATTCAGCTGATCAGTGTATTCTGATGGTGGAGGACCCTCTGTCAGAATCCTCCATGCTCCTCGCCCTCTGGCTGACCGAAATGGATGAACCGTCTGTGGTCAGCCTGTCATTGGCCTGGAACAAGTATGGGCATTAGCCATTGTTCAGGCTCAGACACAGAAGTGGCTTAGCAATGGCATCATCTGGCAGTCCTGCAGGTTTGGCCCCCAGTAATGGAATTCACATTGGTGAGTGGCAAGGCTCGGTTTAACTTCTTGGTCAGTCTTTTTAGCATGCTGTCAGAATCATGGCAGCGGACTAATCATAAAACTCATGAAATGTAGAGGCTTCATTAAAATCATGTTAAAAAGGAATATTTCATTTGAGGGTGGGCTGGTGAGGGAGCATGCAGTTCTCTCATTTCAGAGCATGTAACAAATGAGGTCCAAGGCTCTCGGATCCTCCCCGTCACAAGGCCTCCCGTTCCTCATGCATGGCCACTCTTGTCTTCATTCATAATCTCTTTGGCTTCCTGTTCAGGGGAAGAGGAAACATTGCTCCATATTTTCACTGTCCTACACTCTTCCCTTTGTGCATTATGTCATCGTCTGTGTATGTTTGCCTTTGGAATTGATTTTAACATTTACAACTTTTTTTTAAACTGGTTTATATCTTCACTGTTTTATACAGTCTCTCCATTTCTATAAAAGAAAATCTGCTTGACAAAGAATTTCCAGAACACAATGGGTTAGCTAAAGAGATGGCACAGAAAAGCAGCTCCTTTTTAGACACCCTTTCATTGAAACTTTGGGCAGAGTTAGTGGAGGAGCAGCTCCTCTTACTCTGCTTCTGTGTGCAAGTCTGAGCTATTGAGCTCCATAAACAATAAAAGAAGCAAACGAAGAGCATAGAAAATGCAAACAATAAGCTGGCTGAAAAAGCTAGATTTTAATATGCAGAATTTCATATTGATAAAAAACTTATTTAGGCTTGACAATAATAAAGAAAAATGTACAGAACTTTAGATTGCAGTGTTTATGCCATCTGAGTGCAATTGTGGAAATGCATCTAAATGTCCAATCCCCTTATCCCCATAGCCATGTAATAACTTTGACTACGTAGTTGATGGTAGATCTGAAGGAGATTGTACAATCAGATTGCATAATTCATGTTCAGCTTTGACAGGTTTTGGCTTTGTGTCGATTGGCATAATTCAGAGTTCATTGATGGCTGCATTTGACGTCTCATAGACTTGTGTAGCAATAAATAGCCGTTTGATGCAGAAAACGCAAGATAATAAATATAGAACAGCACTACCTGCACTTAGAACAAAACCAGCTCCCAATCCTATGTCCCTGCTAGTGTAAAAGTGCTAAAAAAAAGTGCAAAATCAGAAACGAATGACATCGAATAATATCCTCGTATAGGATATAGGGCATGAGTTCAATTTGCAAGAAATGTATATTAATACCCCATATAACTCATATACCCCATTTATATGCAATGTGCAAAATCAATAAATAAGTAATATAACTTTCAAAAATACCTTCACAAGCTGCAAATCATCTATACAAGAGACTATAAATCATAACACCCCAGAGGACTCATATATAATACACAAAATCATCATGAGTTATAAGGTCCATCATAAATGCACAGAACAGTCCAGGGGTGTGGAAATTTTTGAAAAAACTACTTGTCCATGGACTTAATCGGTGCCCCAATCTACTTGTCCAGATAGGAAAAAAAAATCAATTTTAACCAAAACAGTATTGAAATCTGAGGTGAGACTGCAGTGCAATGAGCATCGATTGGCTGCTCCTCAGGAAAGGGGCGTGTCCAGCTTATCCTTTATTCCTTTTGCTGCCAGAGCCTTTTTGCGTTATTTGCACAAGTTTAAGAATCATTTTAGGCTTGAAGATTACACAAAACCCCCAAACAGGATTTATTTTCTGAAGGCAAAGACCCTAGAGAATAAAATAGTATAGTAGTTCCAATTCTTTGTCACGTGATATTACTGCAAAGGTCTAGGAAATGCAAAATTTGCGTAAAAAAATACACTAATTAATTTTAGGGCACAAAAAAAGACCCTATTTTTTTTTGGGGGGGGGGGGGGTTAAATATAAAAGATGAGGTTCCACCATGTTTATAGATATTCAACAAGTCAAACCTTAAATTTGTGTGCAGTCGTGAAATGGCAACAAACTTCAGTACCCTTTATTTTACTTTTAAATCCCTGTATAGGTCATCAGTATAGTGTAAGGAGGAGGTGATTGCTGCTTGACGTCTCTGACTTGTATCTTCTGCTCCGGTCACAAATGGTCATCTTCTGTTTGATTTACATCTGGAGCGTTCTTTGTGTAGCAAGATTTTTGCTTAGGAGGTGTAACCACCATTTCACAATCTCCTTCTAGGTTGGTGCACTCTGGTCCTGGGCACACGTCACCTTCTCTGGGGCCACACCTGACCTTTGCCACCCGCACAGGATGTCCTCAGGGCATAGACATACGTGTCTTCCGTGTGGAGAATCAGAGGGACCTCTCGGCATGGACACGAGCGCTGGTGCAAGGTTGCCATGCAGCAGCGGAACTCACAAGAGAGGTCACCATCAGTAAGTGACGTTTTATTGTTTTTGATTCGTATTGCATTGTGTGGGGGAGCGGGGAGAAGCCGGCTACAAGTGCACCCTCTGAGGTCTAGGAGTAGAAGCCACGGGGACCCAGCTGTATGGTGGATGCATTATCTAGCATTTAACGGAAGGCACTTGTTCTGTATGTCACGGTGGGACAGTATTTTGCACCCACCATTGTACTACTGTAAAAGGGAGCTATGGCCTGTGTCCTAGGCTGTGCCTGGACCCCAAATTGATAATAAAGCTTTGCATTTCTTGACACCGTGGGCTGCTTCCCGTTACTCCAATGTCAAATGGCCAAACTTGGAGGGTAGTAGAGGTCTGACATTTGACAGTTGAATGAAAGGAGTAAAGGCAATAAGTTGTCACTTTGTTCCTTCAAAGCCAAGTTGTATGTGAATTGCTCTGTCAGTAGGGTATTATAGGATGACCAGCCAGTATTTACAACTTCAAAGACTATATAATAAAAGCTCAATACTTTATTACATCATCATTTTAACATGCTATACAGTCATGAACAAAAATCTTGCTCCCCCTGCATTTCTGTCAGATCACTAACCACTTCGCCCGGAAAATTGCTGCAATTACAAATGTTTCGGCATTCTCATGTTTCTTTTTGTTTGTGTTGGTATTTAAAAAAAAAAAAATGGAGAAACAAAAAGACAAATCTGACGCATTCCACGCAAAACTTAAAAATGTACTGGACAAAATTATTGGCACCCTTAATGTAATATTTGGTAGCAGACCCCTTGGAACAAATAAGTGAAATGAATGGCTTCCTGTAACCATCAATGAGTTTCTTCCACCTCTGTCCTGGAGTTTTGGAGCGCTCTTCTTTCGCCAACTGCTCCACGTCTCTCAGATTGGAAGGGTTCCTTTTCCAAACTGCTGTTTGGAGATCTCTCCACAGGAGTTTTATGAGATTGAGATCTGGACTCATTGCTGGCTAGACCTATGACCTCTGACACTGGAGACCCAACTTTCTGACACCGGGCCTACATTGCTCCCCAGAATTCTTTGGTGATCTTCAGATTTCATAATGCCATGCACACGGTCAAGACATCCAGTGCCTAAAGCGGCAAAGCACCCCCAAAACATTAGTGACCCCCCCCACCATGTGTGACTGGAGGGACTGTATTTTCTTTAAAGACCTCATTGCTTTTTCTGAAAATGGTAGAATGATAGGCTTTACCAAAAAGCTGCCATTTTGTTCCGTCTGTCCAAAAAACATTCTCCCAGAAAGATTTTGGCTTCCTTAGGTGAGTTTTGGCAAATTCCAATCTGGCTTTCTTTTTTTTTTTCTGTGTCTGCAGTGGGGTCATCCTGAGTCCCCTACCGTAACGTCCGTTTTCAGATGGCGACGTATAGTGCAAGGTGACACAGTTGTACCCTGTGCCTGAAGGTCAGCTTGAATTTGTCTGGAAGTTGATCAAGGTTCTTTAGCCACCATTCCAACAATCCTTTGTTGCAGTCTTTGATCAATTTTTCTCTTTCGTCCACGTCCAGGGAGATTAGCTTCAGAGCCATGGGCTGTAAACTTCTTGACAATGTTGCGCACAGTGGACACAGGAACATTAAGATCTATTATTTGTTACAGGTGAGTTTATTACAAATTGCAGCAACATCACAAACTTGGAATGCAATATTTGTTACAGTTTTAAGTAGGTGCCAATAATTTTGCCCAGTCTATTTTTAGGGTTTTGCGTGGAATGTGTCAGATTTGGCTTTTGTTTCTCCTGGCTCCCGTGGTCTGCCATGTGATCAATTACCCTAAATCAAAAGTAAAAATTAAAGAATCAAAAATAAATTGTACAACAATCTCACATGTATGTTAATAAAAGCATCAGAGTATAAAGACAGCTGACTTTGTATCAAACTCTCAGCTCTTTAATCTCTAACCCAGGGGTGTCAAACTGGTGCCCCTCCAGCTGTTGAAAAACTACAAGTCCCATCATGCCTCTGTCTTTGGGAGTCATGCTTGTATCTGTCAGTCTTGCAATGCCTCATGGGACTTGTAGTTTGGCAACAGCTGGAGGGCCGCCGGTTTGACACCCGTGCAACCCCTCAGAGGAGGACAGGTCTGGAAAACCCCTTTTATCATTCAGAGTGACTCTGTGATGTTATGGAGTCACTCACCAGTGAATATACTGACACAGGTAACGATACTCATTCCCGATATTTGTGCCAAGTACTGTAGATATGAGAGACAGAGAGAGGTATCGATCACATGCAGAGGAAGGAATGGTGAGATCTTCCCAGGCTGTGGGGAGGCATGAAGGGAACAACCACAAAAGGAGGCAGAAAGGGACCCCAACTAGGTAAAAAGAATAAATTCCCATTGTTTGTAAACTAAATGTGTCAAAAACACACTATTGTTACCACAAATAACATCACATGACAGCCACACTTCAACCTGGTTAGCGTGTCCTCGCCTTTTACAGATGACAACCTTCTGTAGGGTAACGGGGCACATAATGGTTAGCTGACCGCATGTGGATGACCTTTACTCTGAGTAAATATCTGTAAATAATACAAATCAACCTATTAATGTCATAAATGCTTTATCTCTAGTTTGGAGATATGGCCCTCTAGCAATACCCCTCTACTTGTTCCTCTACCCTGGCTGGAACAAAACACTCAGTGCTTGCAGGTATGGGGAACATATGACCATGCCCCATGTTGGTGTCTGGCCTTGCAGCCTATTGTTAGGCCTGAGCACCCTTCCCATGATGGAGTGGGTGAGGTTCCCTCTAGGCTCCAGCACTGGGGATTTTGGTGGCAGCAGATCAGGGGAGGAAGTAACAAGGGAGGGGATTATCAGGTCAGAAGTGGAGTCTTTTCACAGATGCTGTCACTTTGTGTAGAAATGGAGGCCCCAAGCACAGCCTTAGACTGGGATCCAAGGTGCTGCAGAGTGACCGAGACCAGTGCAGGTACCAGACGGTTCTGTACTTCACAACTATTAGCCCAGATTGGACTCGCTGTCCATATTTCCCGTGTGTGTGATGCATGTCGAATCCATTCACAGGCTGCACTCTGCGCGGGGAAGCCGTCTCACTCTCCATCCACTTTGATTCGGGATTCACATTGTGCCGAGGAGGCCCGTCGGGGCCCGTCATTCACAGATATCCTTTTGAAAAGCTCAGAATGTCGGCCGATGATGGAAGCAAACATCTTTACCTGGACTTTGGTGGCCCAGAAGGAGAGCTGGTGAGAGCCGTTTTCTATATACGGTAACGCAGGACTTGCAGGGAAATGTTTGTTTCCTTCACGTAAAACTGTTCAGTGAAAAACACAAAATTAGAAGAAAATTGTTATTCGCCTTACAGCCGGCTCCCAGCTGCACCCTGTAGGCAATGGTGACATCACTGGGCCTTCTCCCAGGATTCCTGGAATACAGAGGACCCTGAATCTCCAGCACTGTGCAGCAGCAGCATCTTCCCATGAGATTTGGGATCTTTGGACTTTCCAGTATCCCGGGAAAGTGCTCCTTGACATCCCTTGCCTAGGTCACTAGGTCAGCTCACCAGAGGCTGTGTCTTTTATACAGTTTTCTGCCAAAGTTGCCATGTTTGTTTGTTTTTTTTTTTTTTTGTTTTTTTTTTTGTGTTTTTTTTGAAGCAGTATTAAAATTATGTATATTGCAGATTACTTATCAGATGCAGTGGCTACATTAGTTTTTTCTTTTTTTTTTAGGCTTTTTTTTTTTCTCTCCCCTTTTTGTTTTGACCTAATCCAACCAATAACACACCTCCTGTATTATGGTGAGGTGTGTCTCCAGTCAGGAGGAAGCAGCACAGGGGGCACCTTTTGTAAATCAGCATTGTCAGTCTGGGGAGAGGGGAGTGTTAGGTTGTAATAGAACCGGACCCAGACTGCACTCGGGTATTTCCATTAGACTCCAGCTTCCCTGTCCGAACACAGATCTACGGACACCACCGCTGACCAAACAGGACGAGACAGCACCAGACTTGTATGAAAGACAGGAAATAGACTGCTTTATTTTAACATAGATACAAGATATATACACAGGGCGGGGAAATACACCCAGTAACAGGAAACACATCAACAGGCCGTCCCATCAGGGGGAAGGGCTGCCAGAAACATTATATCCCATAATAGTTTGCTCCCAAGCAAGACACACAATAGAACAATGGGATGCAACCGCATGGCAGAGAACAATGAACAACCCCCCCCACCAATATTAGAACATTTCACCCTGTACCCCTAACAGGCACAGGGTGACTTACACATAATAGGAACATGGGTAGCTGAGACAGGGGTCTCCCCACCTCTCCAAATGGGGCTGTGTTCCATGGGCCCCCCACCCAAAGTCACTGCCGTCACATAGGTGGACTATTAGATTTAGAAGGACTTGATTTGTTAATTAAAGCTGAGCTCCAGCGATCACATTTCAAACAGTTTTTTTTTCTCCTTTTGGAATAAGGGTTTTATGTAAATTTAATAAAAGCTGATAATTGTAAGCACCCTTGTAAGTGGTAAATGGTTTGTCTTACCCTCTACCTGCCACTTTTGGTGGACCACTTGGTCTTTAAAAGGGAAGTTGAAAATAGACTCTCATTAGGTGAAAAAAAAATAGCCTAAAAAACAAAAATGAATGCAGCCACCGCATCAAAGAATTGGTAATATAATATATTGGCAACATAACAAATTTAATTTTTGGGGGTTTATTATTGTGGAAGGTCTACAATGTTTTATGATGACCCTTTTTGGCCTCGTTCACATCAGTACAATGTACACCCGGGAAGGGCCGTATTTAGCCACACAGATACAAAGGTACCATGCATCCTTGTGCAGACAGTCCCATTCATGTTAGTTGGGACACAGTGCCTGCTTCTAACAAGTGCGGGTGTACAGTCCCGAATGCACACCGGTCTGTGTTCGGGGCCACGACCCTGCGCAGAGCAGCGTCTGGGTCCCAATTGACATGAATGGGTCTGTGTGCATACGTATGCATGGAACACCCGTACACTCCCGTGCACCTAAATACGGCCTGGCGCAGGTGTAGGTTGTAGTAGTCCCCTGTGAACAAGTCCTTTTACCTCTGTTGCTCCCATTTCATCTCATGTTTAAATGTAGAAATCTTGTCAGGACAGAAGTTGATGGAAAATGTCTTCAAAAAGCAGACAGAACAGAAACGTCTTTGGTAAAGTGGAGAAGGTCAGAACACCCTCAACCCATCTCTGCTGTCTTGTGCCTTCCTCCCCCGCAGACGTCCATTCCCCATACAAGGATACTGTTGGGGAATATTTCCACAATGATACAGAAACAAAACCTGAAATAAGTTCTGACTATTCTTCATTTTATTGACCTTTTTTTTTTTTTTTAATTTGCCTAAAGTTGGGTTTTAAGAGCCAAAAGGATTTTTCTTTGCACAGCAGTGACGGAACAGTTAGAAATGTCTCCAATAGAATAGATCTTCTCTGCTTCTCTCCCAGTGAAAATATTCTTCCTCACTTTTTGTCTTCCTAGCTTGTCACCTTGACAAATAGGGGGAATCTATCATATGGGGACACAGAGAGAAATAAAATCCTCATGGGGTAAAAAGCTTGTTGCATCTAGAGCTGCTTTGCTTACTTTACGCCCTGCATCGGCGCAGTCCTGTTCTCTGCCTTTGCATCATCATGTACAATGCAGGACTTTTTACCCTGCATTCTATATGGATTAGGCAAGAGTGCGCCTGTGGCCTGAGCACCTTACAGAAGAGGCTTTGCAGGACTGGTCATGCTGCTGGAGGGACCCTGTTGATCAGACTGGGGCAAATTGCAGCCTCTGAGCCATATCCAGCCCTCAATACCTCCACTATCTGCATGAGGAAGCTATAAGGAGCTCCGAGAGGCAGGCTGGCTGCAAGAACTGGAAGGAGAGAACCTAGGGAGCTGATTGGTATAGCAGGGAGCTGACTGGTGTAGCGGGGAGCTGACTGGTGTAGCGGGGAGCTGACTGGTGTAGCGGGGAGCTGACTGGTGTAGCGGGGAGCTGACTGGTGTAGCGGGGAGCTGACTGGTGTAGCGGGGAGCTGACTGGTGTAGCGGGGAGCGGACTGGTGTAGCGGGGAGCTGACTGGTGTAGCGGGGAGCTGACTGGTGTAGCGGGGAGCGGACTGGTGTAGCGGGGAGCGGACTGGTGTAGCGGGGAGCGGACTGGTGTAGCGGGGAGCGGACTGGTGTAGCGGGGAGCGGACTGGTGTAGCGGGGAGCGGACTGGTGTAGCGGGGAGCGGACTGGTGTAGCGGGGAGCTGACTGGTGTAGCAGGGAGGCTCAGTTCTGGAAAGAGAATGTTACCTTGAAGATGTCCCGATGCTCTCCTGCCATGCTACCCAGCCAGGTTCTTCCTGTGTTAGAGCCTGTGCACTGTAAACCCCGGGAGCCATGTACCTGTTCTTCACTCCAGATCTTACCGCCCCCTGACATCCCACCTGAAAGAGACCTATTTCAGGAGCAGTTGTAGCTATTATTCTCAGCACCAGATGTCTCTTTGCTATTAATATTGAGAGGAATTAAAGCGGTAGTAAACCGCATCCTCCCAAAAAAAAAATCCCCTCCAAGGTCCGGCCATCTGACTGGCTGAGCCGCGATGACATCACTCCTACACATGGGTACGGGAGTCTTGGGACACGGCACAGGGATGGCGTTCCTTCAGAGCACATTTAGGAGATATTTTACCTACAAATAATCTTTCTTATAAGCTGCCTGAAGGTCAAAATGAACAAAGTGGCTTTACTACCGCTTCACGTTCAGCCTCCACAACAATCCTCGTCTCATGTGGCCCCTTGAGAGAACCGATTGCCCCTGTTGGGGGTTGATGAGTATGTTGAATATTACACCTTATGCCTCCTAGGCAAAAATGAACACTCCATCTTGACCATGTGTGGGGAGCACCACCAGGATAGTTGTTTTTATTTGTTTTTTGCCCAGAGTTGGACGGATATTGAGCCATTCATTCAGGCTGGAACATTGTATGACTGAGATGGTCGTAGGGCTGCGGTTTACATAAATGATATTTTGGCAATGTCTCGGGGGTGTTATCTGTTACTGAGCTACAGGATCTCCATGTGTTTCCTTCTCTGTGTCCCTTTTTTGCAGGCTCTGGATCTGCACACAAGTCCGAAGCCTGTTGTTTTCCTGTTGCACACATTCCTTTCTGCTAAAGTCACACGGATGGGTCTGCTGGCCTGACCCTACGCTCACCAAACGCTCGCTTTCCATGCATGAGGCTCTTCTTTGGAATCAGTGCCTTCCAGTGACAATCAGGAACAGGGCAGGAGGCCCACTCACACCCCAACTTTTATCTGAGGAGTCCTACAGCTTCTGATAGGACCATGCAGGCGGATGCAGCAGCGTGGCCTGACCACAAGGCAATTCCAGTCGGGATCAATTCTTTACTGACGGTTGAATCTTTAAAAACATTTGACATTTTGCTTTTATCACTGTGGTTTGTGAAAAGCTAATTTTATAAAATAGATATACATATGCAAGGTAAGTGTTGGCGTAGGAGCGGCCATTTTGCCTCGGAGATAGACACAAGGTCACGTGTCCTTTTCACTACAGTGACTCCACTTTTTCCTCTGGGAATATGAAGCCATATTGTTTTCTTATGACCAAAGTGCCTTTTATGTTATTGCTGCCTTAAAAATGTGTAGTACACACAAAGCATATTTATAGAATATAAAAGTATATATAAATATATGGAGTTACAAAGACATATCAGCACAGTATCCGAATACAATACTGCGGCATTGCTAAGACTGGGACCATCACATGACTCCAGGTCGCTTTAACCAAAGAAGATTGTTTGCAGGGATTTAGGTTCTGGTTTCTGGTGAAAACCCTTTTATTTGAAGGGAAGATATATCCCATTTCTAAGCAGGTTTATATTCCATGTATTTTTCTAGCAGTGTTCAGTAAGGTATACAGCCGTGTTATTTGCACATATATTATGTATCTGCCTCTTTGCATTTATTCCTATACAGTAGCTGCAAACCATAGCTGTGACAGTGAATTGAACATGTTTCTGTTACCTAGACAGGGACAAGCAGCCATATTGGCTGAACTGCAAGCTATGCAAATTATTAGCATCCTATAGGTATGAGGTGTTTTTCCCACAATATGGCTGCCACCTCTCTTGATGTTCCGTCAGGAAACCCTTGTATTCCAGTCCCCCTTGGCAGCCATTATGGGGTTTGATTGTTACATTCCAATGCTGTCCTGACTTTCAGATGCAGTAATCTGTCTGATATCTTTTAGTAGAATTGCACTAGATTGGTCTTGGCTGACGGCTTGCGAAGGTTGGAAAGTTTGTTGGTGAATACCCTTCGGTAGAATAATGGCGCTGCACATCAGGCAACATCCAGCTAGTGAGTCTTTTTATTTTTTTTATTATTTTTCTTTGTTGTGCCCCGGCTTTTACTGTTCGCCCTCTTAGCTCCGTCTCTTCTGCACTTCCATGAACTTCTGGTTGGAGAAGACATCCTGAGCAGGCCTGAGATGTTCAGGACTACAAGCTCCATAATTCTGCCGTACAGTACTTGTGCACAAACACAGCACCATGGAATTCCCTGACTTCTTCTATGTCTTGGATGTTCCAGCAGAAAGATCTCCATTCTTATTATATTCATGACTGTCCACCTGAGAGTTCCGGTCCACCTTTGTGTGTTCCCCCTCTTCCTGCTGTTACATTCTCTATTATATAAAATATTACATCCGGGGGGGGGGGGCGGACATCATGGCCACAGTAGGTGTGCAGACCTGGGGCCACAAAGCTGAGATCTCACCAAGTCCATGAGACATATAAGAGACTGTCTGGTGGTTTAACACTCACTGGCTTGGGAGTAAGTATGCATGAGAGCCTCCATAATCAGTGGCTTGCTATGGGGGCACTTGGTGGGGGGGAGAGGTAGATGTACTGGTGGGGGACTGCAAAGTATCGGGGCTGCTCTGTGCAAAACCATTACACAGCAGGTAAGTATGACATGTTCTTAACAAATAAACCCAAAGGTTAATCCTTTACAATGGCGTTAAGTTTTGAAGCTGAACTAAGGCAGTACAGCGGTAGTAAACCGCACCTTGAGGGGGAAAAAAAATCCCTGCAAGGTAAAGTGATAATATGGTAGTATGCATCACATACCGGCACATTCTGAATGACTTACCTTTGTAACAGTGCCCCAGCGGAGCGCTGGCATCGCTGCAGAGGCTTCCATCTTCACTTAGTCTTCCTTCCAGGTTTGTGAGCTCCAGCCGTCTGACTGGCCAAGCCGTGATGACGTCACTCCCACACATGCGTGCTGTAGTCTCAGGCCACAGGTATGCCATTCCTTCAGAGCACATGCGGCGCCTGTCAAATAGAGCAAATATATCCTAAATGGTGCAAATTAGGAGATATTAAGCTTACCTGCAGGTAAGCTTACCTGTAGCTAAAAGATACAAAAGTATTTCTTGCACTTTGAAGCAAACTACGAGGTGCGTGTATATATTGTTTAGCTCTTTGAGTGCATTGCAAGATCCTGAACGGGGGAAAGTGGCAGCTTCCAGCTCTGCTGATTCTCACGCGGCCCCCCAGAGCACAGCACAATATTCTATATCTAGGCATTTGTTCCATAGGATATAGAAGAAATCCAATTCCAGGGCCTTGGCATGGATAGAGGAGTCTCCCATCAGCGATTGTATTCTGTCAGATACCCCCAACAGTGTCTGCATCTGATTTTCAGCCCGACTCCTTTGATTCTCATGTAGACGTTTGTTGCGTCTAGTGGATTTGTCCATCTCTGGTTTGAATTTTGTCTGATTCAGGTGGGATTGGCCGACATTCAAGCTGTATATGGCCAGAAATAAACTAGTAGTCACATTTGGCATTGAATAAAAAAGGTTTGGAAGCTCTCCAGCCTGGTGAAAGGAATGTGAAGGCACCTCAGGGAGGACTCTGGGCATCCAGTAGGCATCTGACAGAGGAACAGCAATTATAAAACCGTGGAATCCTTTTTAATTTTTCTCCATAGCAGTGTAAGCACCCACAAATCCTATTGCAGAGCCAGGTCCCTAATACAACTATGCACTTACTGTCGTGCCCACCTACCAACTGTCATCCTTTCAGCTTTACCACCGAATACACAAGCCGGAGCTGCATTAGGAATTTACAGATGGAGAAGCTGTAATCTGAAAGTATAAATGCCTTGTGACCAAATATATATATATATACATTTCTCTTCATGTTGAAGCTTGTTTAAAAAAAATAAATAAGCGACCGGAATGACGACTTACCTTTCTCACTGCTGTTTGCCTGCTGGGCTCTTAGATGATGAGCTGCTTATGTCACTCAATGAGAACGGCCCCCTCTAGTGGTGGCCAGCTTGTTTACACAGAAAAGCCATCATGTGACTTTGTATTTCATTTTCTGCAGGGATCAGACCGGGTTTAATAAAACTGAAGTTGTACTTTTTGTGGATTTACACCACCTGCTTAGTACACATTGTCACATTTTAATGTACTTTTTTCTTTTTTGGCTTACATCTGGAGCGGGTTTTCTTACATTGACACGTTCTGCAGCATTTCTCGGCGTACATTAATGCAGCTTATTATGTGACCTGGCCTATTGGAGACCAGTACAGCCCCACACATGGCGTGAATGGGCCCTTAGGCTGGCTTCACTTACTTGCAGTGATGCATTGTGGGTAATGCAGTCATTTTGAATGGCACTCCAGTACATGGCAATGCATCTCTATTACATCTGCCTTACAGTATGATGGTCCTTGGTTCGACTCCCAGCCATGTGCCTATCTGCATGGAGTATGCATGTTCTGTGCTTGTAATATTTCACTCCAAAGATAGGTTACATGCCTCCTGTCTAAATTGCCCCTAGTATGTATGTGGGATTGTAAGCTCCTTGGGACAGGGACTGATGTGAATGTACAGTATGTAAAGCGCTGCGGAAATTGTCAATGTAAATAAAATGTCCGTCTTCTTGGACATTTAAAGCAAAGCACATTAATTTGTGAAAAAACATGTTTATGCAACGCACTGGAAGAGTGTGAACCCGGCCTAACAGTATGTGTCAGGGAGGAGATCGATTGTACTCCAAGGGGGCAGAGGGTCAGGACGAATATACTGGGAAACCGAGGGGGCAGTCGCCTGTATTTGTACGTTAGCGTGACACTGAGCGCCGTCGCCCGTATTCGTACGTTAGGGTGACACTGAGCGCCGTCGCCCGTATTCGTACGTTAGGGTGACACTGAGCGCCGTCGCCTGTATTCGTACGTTAGCGTGACACTGAGCGCCGTCGCCTGTATTCGTACGTTAGGGTGACACTGAGCGCCGTCGCCTGTATTCGTACGTTAGCGTGACACTGAGCGCCGTCGCCCGTATTCGTACGTTAGGGTGACACTGAGCGCCGTCGCCTGTATTCGTACGTTAGGGTGACACTGAGCGCCGTCGCCTGTATTCGTACGTTAGCGTGACACTGAGCGCCGTCGCCTGTATTCGTACGTTAGGGTGACACTGAGCGCCGTCGCCCGTATTCGTACGTTAGGGTGACACTGAGCGCCGTCGCCCGTATTCGTACGTTAGGGTGACACTGAGCGCCGTCGCCCGTATTCGTACGTTAGGGTGACACTGAGCGCCGTCGCCCGTATTCGTACGTTAGGGTGACACTGAGCGCCGTCGCCCGTATTCGTACGTTAGGGTGACACTGAGCGCCGTCGCCCGTATTCGTACGTTAGGGTGACACTGAGCGCCGTCGCCCGTATTCGTACGTTAGCGTGACACTGAGCGCCGTCGCCCGTATTCGTACGTTAGCGTGACACTGAGCGCCGTCGCCCGTATTCGTACGTTAGGGTGACACTGAGCGCCGTCGCCCGTATTCGTACGTTAGGGTGACACTGAGCGCCGTCGCCCGTATTCGTACGTTGGGGTGACACTGAGCGCCGTCGCCCGTATTCGTACGTTGGGGTGACACTGAGCGCCGTCGCCCGTATTCGTACGTTAGGGTGACACTGAGCGCCGTCGCCTGTATTCGTACGTTAGCGTGACACCGAGCGCCGTCGCCTGTATTGTATGCTAGCCTGGAAATGCTTGTAAATGAATGTTGTTACCGGTGTCCAGTTCTTTGGTGAGGATTTTAAGTAGAATCCTATTGCAGCTTTTAGTCCATGAATGTGATCCCTGACAACTGATCTGTGTTACCTAGGAGACTGCCGGCCAATTGCTGAGACACGAACTTAAAGTCTTCATTTCAAGGCAGTTACCAAGAGAACATTTTTGCCATGTTGGTGGGTTGACAATATATATATTTTTAATCCATTGCAGTGTTTTTTTGGGGAAGCTGAATCAGATGCTGTATAGAAAGTCGCTGGCCTTTTTATTTTCTATGGTTTTTCCAGCTGCAATGCCCGACCCGCCAACCACCAATGTGTGAAGGAAGCTAGGGGCTAGGTGCACCTGTGGGGGGGGGGGGGGGAGACCTGATTCCCCGGTGGAAGGGGGGGGGGAGACCTGATTCCCCGGTGGAAGGGGGGGGAGACCTGATTCCCCAGTGGAAGGGGGGGGAGAGACCTGATTCCCCGGTGGAAGGGGGGGAGACCTGATTCCCGGGTGGAGAGGGGGGGGGGGGGGGAGAGAGATCTGATTACCGGGTGGAGAGGGGAAGGGGGGAGAGAGATCTGATTACCGGGTGGAGGAGGGGGGGGGGGGGGAGAGAGATCTGATTCCCGGGTGGAGAGGGGGGGGGGGGGAGAGATCTGATTCCCGGGTGGAGAGGGGGGGGGGAGGGACCTGATTCCCGGGTGGAGAGGGGGGGGGGGGAGAGAGATCTGATTACCGGGTGGAGGGGGGGGGGAGAGAGATCTGCTTCCCGGGTGGAGGGGGGGGGGGGAGAGAGAGATCTGATTCCCGGGTGGAGGGGGGGGGGGGGAGAGAGAGATCTGATTCCCGGGTGGAGGGGGGGGGGAGGAGAGAGAGATCTGATTCCCGGGTGGAGGGGGGGGGGAGGAGAGAGAGATCTGATTCCCGGGTGGAGGGGGGGGGGGGGGAGAGAGAGAGATCTGATTCCCGGGTGGAGGGGGGGGGGGGAGAGAGAGAGATCTGATTCCCGGGTGGAGGGGGGGGGGGAGAGAGAGAGATCTGATTCCCGGGTGGAGGGGGGGGGGGAGAGAGAGAGATCTGATTCCCGGGTGGAGGGGGGGGGGGGGAGAGGGATCTGATTCCCGGGTGGAGAGGGGGGGGGGGGGAGGGGGATCTGATTCCCGGGTGGAGGGGGGGGGGGGAGAGGGATCTGATTCCCGGGTGGAGAGGGGGGGGGGGGGAGGGAGAGACCTGATTCCCGGGTGGAGGGGGGGAGACCTGCTTCCCGGGCGGAAGGGGGGGGGTAGACTTCCTTCCCTGGTGGGGGGGGGGGAGACCCCCACGCACCCCCTTTCAGCTATTCGGTGCCCAAGCTCTTATTTTCTGTGAAGGAACATAACAGAATTTTGGTCAGATTTGGCGCATTGACCGTACGAGCCGATCGTAGAACAACCAGCGCGCTGCTTCAGCTGTGAACAGAATTCTGTATTAAAGTCCAACTCCTCTTAACCTTTTAGGCTTTCAGTGTTCCGTGGATGGAAAGGATTGGAACTTCTGATGGCTCTTCACACTTGGGATCGATTTGTGGTGCTTTATCGTGCATTTTGGTGGTTGTTGTGTTACGGTGACCCCCCTTTTATGAACATTTAATAATCAATGCACCGCAACGGAAGAAGACATCCATGACCCTTTAAGACGCAGCATTCCAGTGCGGTGGTAGTGGGACGGGGCCCTTGGCCATGCAGAGGACCATTGTGCATGGTCTGCACTCTGGGGTGTGCATTGTACAATGTGGGGTGTCATTCACAATGTACGGCAATCCATTGGCAGAACACACAAGTGTCAATGGGCCCTCTGCTCGCTGTTCAGTGTATTTTTTTTAAAGCCTATTGCAGAGATTTTCCAATACTTCGTGGCCTGGTGTCACTTATGGGCTTCCATAGAGGTTGTCTCCAGGACAGGAAGTGGGAGAAGTGGCTAAATGGTTAGCACTTCTGCCTGGCAGTACTCTGGTTGTTGGTTCGAATCCCAACCACGGCATCACCTTCCTGCAGTTTGCATGTTCTCCCTGTGCTTGCGTGGGTTTCCTCCGGGTACTCCAGTTTCCTCCCACATTCCAAAGACATGCTGGGAGGTGAATTGGCTCCTGTCTAAATTGGCCCCAGTATGTGTATGTATGAATGTAAGTTAGGGACCTTAGATTGTACGCTCCTCGGGGGCGGGGACTGATGGGAATGTACAATATATATGTAAAGCGCTGTGTAAATTGATGGCGATATATAAGTGCCTGAAATAAGTCTTTCTGATGACAAAGCCATCAAACCTAATAGAGGCTCTAACCTGCCTTGGCACATCATTCATGGTGGAGCTACAAGTCCCAGCAGGCCTAATAAGACACTGGCAGCCATAGGCATGACTTCCAGAGGCATGATGGGATTTGTAGTTTCACCACACCTGGAGTGCTGAGGTTATCTTCCCCTGACCTTACCCTTCCCCCACACCAGGGGTGGTAAACTGGTGCCCCTCCAGCTGTTGCAAAACTACAAGTCCCATCATGCCTCTGCCTTTGGGAGTCATGCTTGGAACTGTCAATCTTGGAATGCCTCATGGGACTTGTAGTTTGGCAATAGCTGGAGGGTCGCCAGTTTGACACCCGTCCCCTACACTAAGCAGATCTAGAAAGGTTTTGGCGTCTAATGATGAAGTCATACGAGAGAATTCAGCTCGTCAGTTGTGTGAGAAGCGGTGAGGTCGCTGTGATGCGAGGAATTACTTCCAATGAACGGATAGGCTGCCTGGTTCAACAGACGCTATGACAGGTGCACTTGAGCTGTAGTACAAAAATAAATCCCTTATAAGCTGCATCCAACATGCTGAAGGAAAATGTATCAAATCTAAACATCTTTCTTATGAAATAAATTGCAAATTTTATTTTCTACATGAATAAAGTGGTATTTTGGTCTGTTTTCATCTAAAACTCCTCCAAGTGTGCAATTTGTACAATTATTACAGCTTTGCCAGAGATTTCCTCCGAAAGTGATGATCCGGAGAATGAGAACAAGTCAGCCACTTGGGTTCCAGCAAAGGGTTAAAGGTTATCAACATTTTCATCTCTCAGCTTTCAAGTCCTTAGGGGGGGGGGGGGGTGTGACGGCTGCATTTGTTTTTTTTCTGCCTTTATTTTCGCCTCTTGATGCTGTCAGTAATGTATTTTTGCCCTGAGCTGACAATACTGTACTAAGGCGATGGATTGGAGGTGTCACTTCCCATCCCGAGGTGCGCATAGGCGGGCGTTCCTTCCCTGCCGCTCATATACACCGAGAGGCAGGAAAGACGCGGCCCGCCGATCGTTGGTGTAGGAAAAGAGCGCAGATTCTGGTGCAGATGAATTCAGAGGAGGGAAGTGATTACAGAGCCCTTCACCTCTTTTGTTGCCTCGTGTAGTTCAGAGGTCACCTGGGCAGGACAGATCCATCGAACAATACTGATCCATCGAACAATACTGATCCATCGAACAATACTGATCCATCGAACAATACTGCACAGGGCAGCACTGGATTTCTGACAGGATCAACCGTATTTTTTGGACTTAACATGGCAAAACACATTCAAAAGTACATGTAAATAGCAAAAAGCGAACCAGTCAGAGAAATGCTTTGTGATGGATTCCACAATTATGAATGCTGAAGTTTAGTCGTTTTTACATCACAATACTGGTCCAGCCTGGACTGATGGAAGTATGTATGTGCCATGGGTGGGGGGGGGTCCCTGTGGAATATGGAAATCGATCTAATAGACGATGCTATTCTAGTGCTCTCCTCTCGCTTCTGGGTCCTGAGCTCCATGGCTGCCCTGCTGCTTTGTGGACACGGGGTCGCTCTCTTGGCCATTGGGTGCCATTCAGGGAAGCTTTTGCAATGTCTCAATGAGTACAAAGTGTTTTCTGTTTGGACAAGGTGAAGATGGGGCAGTGATGTCACAATCCCCACCTCCTCCAGTCAGAGAACACTTTGCATTCATTGAGAAAAGGAAAAGTGTTCTCCAAGTGGTGCCATGTGGAGAGAGTGACCCCCCGTGTTCAGTAAGCAGGAGGGTAGCCACTCACCACAGGGCTCGGAAGCTTGCAGCGTTCACGCTCGACGTACCTACTAAAGTGGTTACCAGTTTCTACATTTATGGCATATACGTGCTTCGATCGGCCTGAGCTGGGACAAAGTATCTGTAAAAAAAAAATGCCAAACTTCAGCTTTAAACCTGCAGAGAGGAGCGGTTTGTATGAAATGGGCTTTGCAGTCCAGGTAAGGTTCGCTCATTCAGTACGGCTCCCCTCCTCCCATGAGCACTACATACAAGAACCTGTAGGGGGGGTATAGTTCCATACTCCCTGGCTTCCATTGTGCAGGCGCTGTCATCCTCCTGCTGCCATGATCCCGGGGAATACTGAGCAGCCCATTGGAGAAGACACTGCAGTGGTATGATCCACGATCGTCTATTCCTGAAATTTGGGCTCCTCCGCATTCTCCGAGTCCTGTCCAGGAGGATGGTGTCACCCTCTCCTAGGTGCTTTGAAAAGGTAAGTAGTATATATCACGAATAGTCTGCGCAGCACTTTACAGCATGACGGCAGACTGTCCAGTTACAATACACTTCACTTTACAGGGATATCTGTTAGGAAAGGAAGTGATTGGGAATCTATCCAACAAAAATATCGGTTTTAGATGGAGTTGGCCTTTAAATGGACAGTATATTATGGCAATCAAAACTATTTAGATAGAGTGGGGATTTTATTTTTTTTTCTGCTGTCCATTTGGCAGATTTGCAATTACTTCCTGTCCCAGAGACAAAACTAGGAGTGAGAGGAAATCTCTCCAAAGTGATGGAGTGACAACTGTAGGATCTAAGTGGAGTTCCTAGTGAAAAACAAAATCCTGGGAGGGTGATGAGGTCGATCTTGCTGCTCAGGGAGGCCCAGTCCAAGGTCCAGCTGGCATATCAGGATAGTTCGGTGAGGGCGGTCATTAGAAGCCTGGCAGTTGTCCAAAGGAAAAACAAAATGGCTTGAAATATATATTGAGTTGCAGGTGGTTTGGGGCTCACCGATGGTTGGGGACCTAACCTGGTTTGTAAATGGATAGAAAACTGGCTAAAACACCGAATTCACAGAGTAGTGGTTATTGATTCATACTCTGAATGGTCTAGGGTTGTTAGTGGGGTACCCCAGCGGTCAGTGTGATTAGTGGGGTACCCCAGGGTTCAGAGTGATTAGTGGGGTACCCCAGGGTTCAGTGTGATTATGGGGTACCCCAAGGTTCAGTGTGATTAGTGGGGTACACCAAGGTTCAGTGTGATTAGTGGGGTACCCCAGGGTTCAGTGTGATTAATGGGGTACCCCAAGGTTCAGTGTGATTAGTGGGGTACCCCAGGGTTCAGTGTGATTAGTGGGGTACACCAAGGTTCAGTGTGATTAGTGGGGTACACCAGGGTTCAGTGTGATTAGTGGGGTACCCCAGGGTTCAGTGTGGTTAATGGGGTACCCCAGGGTTCAGTGTGATTAGTGGGGTACCCCAAGGTTCAGTGTGATTAGTGGGATACCCCAAGGTTCAGTGTGATTAGTGGGTTAGCCCAGCGTTAAGTGTGATTAGTGGGGTACCCCAAGGTTCAGTGTGATTAGTGGGGTACCCCAGCGGTCAGTGTGATTAGTGGGGTACCCCAGGGTTCAGTGTGATTAATGGGGTACCTCAAGGTTCAGTGTGATTAGTGGGATACCCCAAGGTTCAGTGTGATTAGTGGGTTAGCCCAGCGTTCAGTGTGATTAATGGGGTACCCCAGGGTTCAGTGTTGGGACCCTTACTGTTTTAATATATTTATAAATAATATCGGGTCGGGGATTATAAATCCCATTTCAGTCTTTGCAGATGACACCAAGCTGTGTTGGGGAATACAAGTTGACCTCAATGCTCTGTGTAATTGGGGGACTATGGGGCCAATGAGGTCTAATGTTGATAAATGTAAGGCTCTGCACTTTGGGGGCTAAGAATATGCATGCATCATGCAGTGAAGGAAATGCGTATTTCCCCCCCGATGCTGAATGTTCGCCCCTCACACAGAAATGATCGGTCTAACAATGGAATGTTTGCCCCTCACACAGAAATGATCGGTCTAACAATGGAATGTTTGCCCCTCACACAGAAATGATCGGTCTAACAATGGAATGTTCGCCCCTCACACAGAAATGATCGGTCTAACAATGGAATGTTCGCCCCTCACACAGAAATGATCGGTCTAACAATGGAATATTCGCCCCTCACACAGAAATGATCGGTCTAACAATGGAATGTTCGCCCCTCACACAGAAACGATCGGTCTAACAATGGAATGTTCGGTGTAACACTGAGAGACAGAATACAACAACAAATTCAGCAGAAATGCATCTAACAAATGATGACTGATCTGCATGTTCATGAGGGAAAGAAGGATTTGATCCCCTTCACAAAACATGACTTAGTACTTGGTGGCCAATCCCTTGTTGGCAATCACAGAGGTCAGAGTTGTAAATAAAAATCAAAAATTCCTCCTGCGCTCCACAGAGTACCTACACAGAGCCAGCTGCTACCATCTAAAACCCTATGCCATGGGATAAAATGCCATCAATATTGGGATGAAGCGCCCAGCAATGGGGGTAATAAACATATAACTAATAAATTCCAAAAAGTGACAAATGCTTAAATAAATAAAATAAATAGTGATTCCAATACCTAAACAAACAATCTGCCACCCAGTGGCTAAATCAGATACCAACAGGTGAACATAAAGTGACAAGTGCTCTAAAATTGATAAATATATATCGATATCGGTGAGAGAGGAGGTGGTGTGGAGCCATTGGGACCTCTATTACCAGAGGGGAAAGAACCCAATCGGGGTTGAAACATCATATTAGTATATGATTTGTGGCCCTTAGGGGTCGAGGTGAGGAGGCACTCTAGCCTTTGGGGGATACATGCACAGAGTGATCAGTGGCTTGAGCACATGCTGCAAGTGGAGGAAGATTTTGCACTATTTATGAGTGTGTTCGCACGTTTTATGCACTTTATTTATGAGATTTAATTGTGTATTTTACACTTGCCACTTTTTTTTTTTTTTCTAGTGAATGTTCACAGTGTATTATTTCACATTTATTAATTCATGGTATTTTTAGACATATACAGTTCAGTGAGTGGTCATAGCTTATGAATTTATGTGTATTTTATTTATGGTGTATATATATTTATCAATTTTAGAACACTTGTCACTTTATGTTCAACTGTTGGTATCTGATTTAACCACTGGGTGGCAGATTGTTTGTTTAGGTATTTGAATCACTATTTATTTTATTTATTTAAGCATTTGTCACTTTTTGGAATTTATTAGTTATGTTTCCTGGAGTTGGCCCCCAGGTTCGCACACATCTCAGGAGGGATTTTGGCCCAACATTCACCCCCAAAGCAGAATGTTTCCACCACCATGTTTCACAGTTGGGATGGTGTTCTTAGGGTCATAGGCAGCATTCCTCCTCCTCCAAACACAGAGATTTGAGTTGATACCAAAGAGCTGGATTTTGGTCTCCTCTGACCACAACACTTCCCACCAGTCCTCCTCTGACCACAACACTTCCCACCAGTCCTCCTCGGCATCATTCAGATGTTCAGTGGCAGACTTCAGACGGGCCTGGACATGGGCTTTCTTGAGCAGAGGGACCGTGCGGGCACTGCAGGATTTCAGTCCTTGTCGGCGTAGTGTGTTACCAATTGTTTTCTTGGTGACTGCGGTCCCAGCTGCCTGGAGATCATTGACAAGATCCTCACGTGTAGTTCTGGGATGATTCCTCACTGTTCTCATGATCATTGACACTCCACGAGGTGAGATCTTGCATGGTGCACCAGACCTAGGGAGACTGACACTTGTTTTGTGTTTCTTCCATTTGTGAATGATTGCACCAACTGTTGTCACCTTCTCACCAAGCTGCTTGGCCATAGTTTGGTAGCCCAGTCCAGCCTTGTGTAGGTCTACCATCTTGTCCCTGACATCCTTGGACAGCTCTTTGGTCTTTGCCATGGTGGAGAGTTTGGAATCTGATGGTTTGATGGCTCCTGTGGACAGGTGTCTTTTATACAGGTAACACAATGAGATTAGCAGCACTCCCTTTAAGAGACTGCTTCTAATCTCAGCTTGTTACCTGTATGAGAGACACCTGGGAGCCAGAAATGCTGCTGAATGATAGGGGATCAAATCCTTCTTTCCCTCATGAACATGCAGATCCGTCATCATTTGTTAGACGCATTTCTGCTGAATTTGTTGTTGTATTCTGTCTCTCAGTGTTACACCGAACATTCCATTGTTAGACCGATCGTTTCTGTGTGAGGGGGAACATTCCATTGTTAGACCGATCGTTTCTGTGTGAGGGGCAAACATTCCATTATTAGACCGATCATTTCTGTGTGAGGGGCGAACATTCCATTGTTAGACCGATCATTTCTGTGTGAGGGGCGAACATTCCATTGTTAGACCGATCGTTTCTGTGTGAGGGGCGAACATTCCATTGTTAGACCGATCGTTTCTGTGTGAGGGGCGAACATTCCATTGTTAGACCGATTGTTTCTGTGTGAGGGGCGAACATTCAACATCAGCAGGGGAACAAATACACATTTCCTTCACTGTACATACTAGGGAGGGTACAGCTGGCGGAATCAATGATGTAGAAGGATCTGGGGGGGGGCAATGGGGGTCAACTGTCTGCAGAGTCAATAGCTAAAGACCTCCAAACTTGGTGTGGCCTTCAGATGAGCCCAACAACAGTGCGTAGAGAGCTTCATGGAATGGGTTTCCATGGCCGAGCAGCTGCATCCAAGCCTTCCATCACCAAGTGTAATGCAAAGCATCGGATGCCGTGGTGTAAAGCACGCCACCACTGGACTATAGAGCAGTGGAGGCGTGTTCTCTGGAGTGACCAATCACGCTTCTCTGTCTGGCAATCCGATGGACGTGTCTGGGTTTGGCGGTGGCCAGGAGAACGGTACTTGCCTGACTGAATTGTGCCAAGTGTAAAGTTTGGTGGAGGGGGGATTATGGTGGGGGGGTTGTTTTTCAGGGGTTGGGTTGGCCCCCTAGTTCCAGTGAAGGGAACTCTTAAGGTGACATTTTGGACAATTTCATGCCCCCAACTTTGTGGGAGGAGTTTGGGGATGGCCCCTTCCTGTTCCAACATGACTGCCCACCAGTGCACAAAGCAAGGTCCATAAAGACATGGAGGAGCCAGTTTGGGGTGGAGGAACTTGACTGTCCTGCACAGAGTCCTGACCTCAACCCCATAGAACACCTTTGGGATGAATTAGGGCGGAGACTGTGAGCCAGGCCTCCTCCCCCGACATCAGTGCCTCCTCCCCCAACATCAGTGCCTGACCTGACAAATGTGCTTCTGGAAGAATGGTCCAACCTTCCCATAGACACCCTCCTAAACCTTGTGGGCGGCCTTCCCAGAAGAGTTGAAGCTGTTATAGGTGCAAAGGGCGGGGCCAACTCAATATTGAACCCTATGGACTAAGACTGGGGGGCCACTAAAGGTGATGTGCGTGGGAAGGGCGGGGCCAACTCAATATTGAACTCTACGGACTAAGACTGGGGGGCCACTAAAGGTGATGTGCGTGGGAAGGGCGGGGCCAACTCAATATTGAACTCTACGGACTAAGACTGGGGGGCCACTAAAGGTCATGTGTGTGGGAAGGGCGGGGCCAACTCAATATTGAACCCTATGAACTAATGTAGGCCATAGACGGGTTGAACATCGGCCGATTTTGCAAACAATAAACGAAAAATTGTTCGTTCGGCCGACATTACGACTAACGATTAAATAAATTGGCCAACTAAATCATAAAGTTCACCCCATAACTTCTGTCTCTTGCAGGTCACGGCTCGTGCAGATTTTTTATCGTTAAAACGATCGGCCGATTTGGCTGTCATTGCCGGGAAAATCGGAATTTTCCAACATGACTGATAATTTTAAAGTGCAAAAAACCCGAAAAATGGCCGACCAATTAACCCACTAATGGTGCGAAAATCGGCCGAGTTTCGAACTGTCTATGGCCGGCATTAGACTGGGAGGCCATTAAAGGTCGTGTGTGGAATGGTCGGCGGCCCGATACTGTGGGCAATGGAGTGTATATATATATATGTGTGGCCTCTTCCTCTGAGCAGACCGTTCTATGCCCTTCAACCTATCAGAATCATTCTATATATATATACATGGGGATGTATACGTCATTTCCGGGGAAGACTTTTCTGTGCTCTGGGAACTTTTAGGCGGGAATTCTGCAAGAACAGAATCTAGCCCACTGACGTCATTTCCGCACAGTCTCCCTTGTGGCAGCTACGAGGAAGTGCAGTTCAGCCGGCGTTCTACGGTGGTCATGGTAACCGGCGCGGTCAGCTGATCTCCAGCTGCTTCCTGTTTCGTGCGGTTCCGTCACCTGCATGGTTGGGCTCCGTCACTTCCGGTTCCGGTAAAGTGACAGGCCCCGGAGTCCGGAGGAAGCCTTTTCAGGAGACATCGGGACCGGGAGATGAGATGACAACATCAACCCTGCAGGTGGGGGGAAGGGTGACACCGTACAGAGGGGGGGAGGGGACGTAATGTGCACTGTATACACCCTGATCACAGGATATGAGGGGGAGGGGATCAGGGCTGCCAGCCCCCCCTCATGTTTTTGTTTTTTTTTTTACTGTCAAAACAGGAAAATTTCCCGACAACCTGAAATATGACAGCATGGCCGACAGTCTGTATTAGAGGAGAGAAAGTAATAAACCTGATTATGCAGGAAAAGAAATTGTGTTTATTACACCGAAGTCTGCAGAGCATCGCGCCTGAGATCGGTAGATTGGCCGGATCGGTGGGTAGCGGCAGATTGGCCGGATCGGTGGGTAGCGGCAGATTGGCCGGATCGGTGGGTAGCGGTAGATTGGCCGGATCGGTGGGTAGCGGCAGATTGGCCGGATCGGTGGGTAGCGGCAGATTGGCCGGATCGGTGGGTAGCGGCAGATTGGCCGGATCGGTGGGTAGCAGTAGATTGGCCGGATCGGGGGGTAGCGGCAGATTGGCCGGATCGGTGGGTAGCTATAGATTGGCCGGATCGGTGGGTAGCTATAGATTGGCCGGATCGGTAGTTCGGTGAGTAGCGGTAGATTGTCCAGATTGGCGGGATCGGTAGATCAGTAGATTTGATCTGTTTTCTGTTGTGAATACAATCTGGTTTATGAGATCTGCAGATCGTTCCATCGTGTGGATTTCTCGCAGAGCATCGACTTTTCTGTAATTGGGGATGTAGACGTCTCTCACTGACAGGAATCCTCAACACAGATGTATCATCGCCACCAATCACAGCCTTCTGCACCCCAGAAACCCCCTAATTTTCAGCATCATATTGCGGTGGGGGGGGGGGGGTTACTTCATGTATGTCTAGCAGTTATGTGGATCGATGTCCTTGGGTGGGTTATAAGCGCCCCCCCCCCACACACACACTACAAGATTTGATTTATGATAACCTTCACCCTGACAGGATTTCCAGGCCGGGAGAGAATAATGAACATTTACAGTGTTTGCAGAAAATAAATGTGCGTTTGATATTCGATGTTGATTCGATGTGCATTCGATGTTTATTCGATGTTCATTCGATGTTGATTCGATGTTGATTCGATGTTGATTCGATGTTGATTCGATGTGCATTCGATGTTGATTCGATGTGCATTCGATGTGCATTCGATGTTGATTCGATGTGCATTCGATGTTCATTCGATGTTCATTCCCCCAGCAGCTTGCAGTGATATATAGAGCATACTAATCTCGGGATATTGGGGGGGGTACAGTGCTGCCCAGGCCTCAGGCGGCTGTGAAGTAATGCTGTACATTAAGGAGGCGTTCACAAATATTTTAATAGTTTATTTTTATCAAACTTACAAACTGCGAAGTGAGAGAACAGAAGGAAAATCGAATCAATATTTGGTGTGACCGCCTTTGGCATCAATTCTTACATTGCCAGAAGGTCAGGTGTATGGTTACCCATTATACCAAGCAGGTGCTAATGATCATCAATTGCATATGTAGGTTGAAACACGTCATTAACTGAAACATAACCAGCTGTATAGGAGGATTAAAACTGGGTGAGGAACAGCCAAACTCTGCTACTAAGGTGAGGTTGTGGAAGACAGGTCCATGTCACAGGTCATACACCATGGCAAGACTGAGCACAGCAACCAGACACATGGTCTCTCCCAGGCAAAGATTTCACAGGCTGGGGGTTCAGGATATACCATTCAAGCTCTTTTGAAGAAGCACAAATAAGCGGGCAACATTGAGGAGTGTAGACGCAGTGGTGGGGTAACGTTGAGGAGTGTAGACGCAGTGGTGGGGTAACGTTGAGGAGCGTGGACGCAGTGGTGGGGTAACGTTGAGGAGTGTAGACACAGTGGTGGGGTAATGTTGAGGAGTGTAGACGCAGTGGTGGGGTGACATTGAGGAGTGTAGACGCAGTGGTGGGGTAACGTTGAGGAGTGTAGACGCAGTGTGGGGTAACGTTGAGGAGCGTGGACGCAGTGGTGGGGTAACGTTGAGGAGTGTAGACACAGTGGTGGGGGAATGTTGAGGAGTGTAGACGCAGTGGTGGGGTGACATTGAGGAGTGTAGACGCAGTGGTGGGGTAATGTTGAGGAGTGTAGACGCAGTGGTGGGGTAATGAGGAGTGTAGACGCAGTGGTGGGGTAATGAGGAGTGTAGACGCAGTGGTGGGGTAATGTTGAGGAGTGTAGACGCAGTGGTGGGGTAATGTTGAGGAGTGTAGGACGCAGTGGTGGGGTAATGTTGAGGAGTGTAGACGCAGTGGTGGGGTAACGTTGAGGAGTGTAGACGCAGTGGTGGGGTAACGTTGAGGAGTGTAGACGCAGTGGTGGGGTAACGTTGAGGAGTGTAGACGCAGTGGTGGGGTAACGTTGAGGAGCGTAGACGCAGTGGTCGGGTAATGTTGCGAAGCGTGGACGCAGTGGTCAGGTAACTTTGAGGAGCGTAGACGCAGTGGTCAGGTAACGTTGAGGAGCGTGGATGCAGTGGTCGGGTAACGTTGAGCGTAGACGCAGTGGTCGGGTAATGTTGCGAAGCGTGGACGCAGTGGTGGGGTAACGTTGAGGAGCGTAGACGCAGTGGTCAGGTAACATTGAGGAGCGTAGACGCAGTGGTTGGGTAATGTTGCGAAGCGTGGACGCAGTGGTGGGGTAACGTTGAGGAGCGTAGACGCAGTGGTTGGGTAATGTTGCGAAGCGTGGACGCAGTGGTGGGGTAACGTTGAGGAGCGTAGACGCAGTGGTCGGGTAATGTTGCGAAGCGTGGACGCAGTGGTCAGGTAACTTTGAGGAGCGTGGACGCAGTGGTTGGGTAACTTTGAGGAGCGTAGACGCAGTGGTCGGGTAACGTTGAGAAGCGTAGACGCAGTGGTCGGGTAACGTTGAGAAGCGTGGACGCAGTGGTCGGGTAACGTTGAGAAGCGTGGACGCAGTGGTCGGATAACTTTGAGGAGCGTAGACGCAGTGGTCGGGTAATGTTGCGAAGCGTGGACGCAGTGGTCAGGTAACTTTGAGGAGCGTGGACGCAGTGGTCAGGTAATGTTGCAAAGCGTAGACGCAGTGGTCGGGTAATGTTGCGAAGCGTGGACGCAGTGGTCGGATAACTTTGAGGAGCGTGGACGCAGTGGTCGGGTAACGTTGCAAAGCGTAGACGCAGTGGTCGGGTAATGTTGCGAAGCGTGGACGCAGTGGTCGGGTAATGTTGCGAAGCGTGGACGCAGTGGTCGGATAACTTTGAGGAGCGTAGACGCAGTGGTCAGGTAACGTTGAGGAGCGTGGACGCAGTGGTGGGGTAACTTTTAGGAGCGTGGACGCAGTGGTCGGGTAATGTTGCAAAGCGTGGACGCAGTGGTCGGGTAATGTTGCGAAGCGTAGACGCAGTGGTCGGGTAATGTTGCAAAGCGTAGACGCAGTGGTCGGATAATGTTGCGAAGCGTGGACGCAGTGGTCGGGTAATGTTGCGAAGCGTGGACGCAGTGGTCGGGTAATGTTGCAAAGCGTAGACGCAGTGGTCGGGTAATGTTGCGAAGCGTGGACGCAGTGGTCGGGTAACTTTGAGGAGCGTGGACGCAGTGGTCGGGTAATGTTGCGAAGCGTGGACGCAGTGGTCGGATAACTTTGAGGAGCGTAGACGCAGTGGTCGGGTAATGTTGCGAAGCGTGGACGCAGTGGTCGGATAACTTTGAGGAGCGTGGATGCAGTGGTCGGGTAATGTTGCGAAGCGTGGACGCAGTGGTCGGGTAATGTTGCGAAGCGTGGACGCAGTGGTCGGATAACTTTGAGGAGCGTGGACGCAGTGGTCGGATAACTTTGAGGAGCGTGGACGCAGTGGTCGGGTAATGTTGCGAAGCGTGGACGCAGTGGTCGGGTAATGTTGCAAAGCGTAGACGCAGTGGTCAGGTAACTTTGAGAAGCGTGGACGCAGTGATCGGGTAATGTTGCAAAGCGTAGACGCAGTGGTCGGGTAATGTTGCGAAGCGTGGACGCAGTGGTCGGATAACTTTGAGGAGCGTGGACGCAGTGGTCGGATAACTTTGAGGAGCGTGGACGCAGTGGTCGGGTAATGTTGCAAAGCGTGGACGCAGTGGTCGGATAACTTTGAGGAGCGTAGACGCAGTGGTCGGGTAATGTTGCGAAGCGTGGACGCAGTGGTCGGATAACTTTGAGGAGCGTGGACGCAGTGGTCGGATAACTTTGAGGAGCGTAGACGCAGTGGTCGGGTAATGTTGAGGAGTGTAGACGCAGTGGTGGGGTAATGTTGAGGAGTGTAGACGCAGTGGTGGGGTAATGTTGAGGAGTGTAGACGCAGTGGTGGGGTAATGTTGAGGAGTGTAGACGCAGTGGTGGGGTAATGTTGAGGAGTGTAGACGCAGTGGTGGGGTAACGAGGAGTGTAGACGCAGTGGTGGGGTAACGTTGAGGAGTGTAGACGCAGTGGTGGGGTAACGTTGAGGAGCGTAGACGCAGTGGTCGGGTAATGTTGCGAAGCGTGGACGCAGTGGTCAGGTAACTTTGAGGAGCGTAGACGCAGTGGTCAGGTAACGTTGAGGAGCGTGGATGCAGTGGTCGGGTAACGTTGAGCGTAGACGCAGTGGTCGGGTAATGTTGCGAAGCGTGGACGCAGTGGTGGGGTAACGTTGAGGAGCGTAGACGCAGTGGTCAGGTAACATTGAGGAGCGTAGACGCAGTGGTTGGGTAATGTTGCGAAGCGTGGACGCAGTGGTGGGGTAACGTTGAGGAGCGTAGACGCAGTGGTTGGGTAATGTTGCGAAGCGTGGACGCAGTGGTGGGGTAACGTTGAGGAGCGTAGACGCAGTGGTCGGGTAATGTTGCGAAGCGTGGACGCAGTGGTCAGGTAACTTTGAGGAGCGTGGACGCAGTGGTTGGGTAACTTTGAGGAGCGTAGACGCAGTGGTCGGGTAACGTTGAGAAGCGTAGACGCAGTGGTCGGGTAACGTTGAGAAGCGTGGACGCAGTGGTCGGGTAACGTTGAGAAGCGTGGACGCAGTGGTCGGATAACTTTGAGGAGCGTAGACGCAGTGGTCGGGTAATGTTGCGAAGCGTGGACGCAGTGGTCAGGTAACTTTGAGGAGCGTGGACGCAGTGGTCAGGTAATGTTGCAAAGCGTAGACGCAGTGGTCGGGTAATGTTGCGAAGCGTGGACGCAGTGGTCGGATAACTTTGAGGAGCGTGGACGCAGTGGTCGGGTAACGTTGCAAAGCGTAGACGCAGTGGTCGGGTAATGTTGCGAAGCGTGGACGCAGTGGTCGGGTAATGTTGCGAAGCGTGGACGCAGTGGTCGGATAACTTTGAGGAGCGTAGACGCAGTGGTCAGGTAACGTTGAGGAGCGTGGACGCAGTGGTGGGGTAACTTTTAGGAGCGTGGACGCAGTGGTCGGGTAATGTTGCAAAGCGTGGACGCAGTGGTCGGGTAATGTTGCGAAGCGTAGACGCAGTGGTCGGGTAATGTTGCAAAGCGTAGACGCAGTGGTCGGATAATGTTGCGAAGCGTGGACGCAGTGGTCGGGTAATGTTGCGAAGCGTGGACGCAGTGGTCGGGTAATGTTGCGAAGCGTGGACGCAGTGGTCGGGTAACTTTGAGGAGCGTGGACGCAGTGGTCGGGTAATGTTGCGAAGCGTGGACGCAGTGGTCGGATAACTTTGAGGAGCGTAGACGCAGTGGTCGGGTAATGTTGCGAAGCGTGGACGCAGTGGTCGGATAACTTTGAGGAGCGTGGATGCAGTGGTCGGGTAATGTTGCGAAGCGTGGACGCAGTGGTCGGGTAATGTTGCGAAGCGTGGACGCAGTGGTCGGATAACTTTGAGGAGCGTGGACGCAGTGGTCGGATAATTTTGAGGAGCGTGGACGCAGTGGTCGGGTAATGTTGCGAAGCGTGGACGCAGTGGTCGGGTAATGTTGCAAAGCGTAGACGCAGTGGTTCAGGTAACTTTGAGAAGCGTGGACGCAGTGATCGGGTAATGTTGCAAAGCGTGGACGCAGTGGTCGGATAACTTTGAGGAGCGTGGACGCAGTGGTCGGATAACTTTGAGGAGCGTGGACGCAGTGGTCGGGTATGTTGCAAAGCGTGGACGCAGTGGTCGGATAACTTTGAGGAGCGTAGACGCAGTGGTCGGGTAATGTTGCGAAGCGTGGACGCAGTGGTCGGATAACTTTGAGGAGCGTGGACGCAGTGGTCGGATAACTTTGAGGAGCGTAGACGCAGTGGTCGGGTAATGTTGCGAAGCGTGGACGCAGTGGTCGGGTAATGTTGCGAAGCGTGGACGCAGTGGTCGGGTAATGTTGCGAAGCGTGGACGCAGTGGTCGGGTAACTTTGAGGAGCGTAGACGCAGTGGTCGGGTAACGTTGCGAAGCGTGGACGCAGTGGTCGGGTAACGTTGCGAAGCGTGGACGCAGTGGGGGGTAACGTTGCGAAGCGTGGACGCAGTGGTCGGGTAATGTTGCGAAGCGTGGACGCAGTGGTCGGATAACTTTGAGGAGCGTAGACGCAGTGGTCGGGTAACGTTGCGAAGCGTGGACGCAGTGGTCGGGTAACTTTGAGGAGCGTAGACGCAGTGGTCGGGTAACGTTGCGAAGCGTGGACGCAGTGGTCGGGTAACGTTGCGAAGCGTGGACGCAGTGGTCGGGTAATGTTGCGAAGCGTGGACGCAGTGGTCGGGTAATGTTGCGAAGCGTGGACGCAGTGGTGGGGTAACTTTGAGGAGCGTAGACGCAGTGGTCGGCCAAGGAAACTCCATGCAGATGGTGAAAGACACATCAGATGTCCAGCAGTGCCATCAGCACAGGACTGGAGGAAACCGGTGGGACCCGGGTACTCCCATCTACTGTCCGGAGAAGTCGGCTCAGAAGTGTCTCGATGGAAGAATTGTCACCACAAAATCTCTGATGTACAAGGCTAACGATTCAACTTTGCAGGAAAACAGGAACTGGGGGGCAGAAAAATGGCGGCAGGGGCTCCGACTGATAAGTCACAATGTGAAATATTTGGCTGTAGCCGGAGGCAGTTTGTTGGGGGAAGTGGCGGGAGAGCAGTACAGTAATGAGTTTCTACAGCCAACTGTGAAGCATGGTGGAGGTTCTTTGCAAGTCTGGGGCTGCATTTCTACAAATGGAGTTGGAGATTTGGTCGGGATCAATGGTGTCCTCAATGCTCAGAAATCCAGGCAGATACTTCTCCATCATCCACACTATCAGGGTGATTGGCCCCAAATGTATTCTGCAGCAGGACAACCACCCCCAACATCCAGCCAATGTCATCAGGAACTATGTTCAGTGTAAAGAAGAACAAGGGGCCCTGGAAGGGATGGTTCGGCCCCCACAGAGCCCTGATCTCCCCACCATGGAGTCTGTCTGGGGTGACATGAAGAGACAGAAGGATTGGAGGCGGCCGACATCCACAGAAGATCTGGGCTCAGTTCTCCGAGATGGACAGAGAGCGACTTACCTGCCAAATTCCTTCCCTGGGTGCAAGGCAAAGGGGGTCACCCCAATACTGATCACAGGATATGGGGGGGGGGGGTGATGTAGGGTGTACTGATTACAGGAAATGGGGGGGGGTGATGTAGGGTGTACTTGATTACAGGATATGGGGGGGGGGTGTGTAGGGTGTACTGATTACAGATATGGGGGGGGTGATGTAGGGTTACTGATTACAGGATATGGGGGGGGGGGTGAGAGGGTGTACTGATTACAGGATATGGTACTGATACAGGATATGGGGGGGGGGTGATGTAGGGTGTACTGATTACAGGATATGGGGGGGGGGTGATGTAGGGTGTACTGATTACAGGATATGGGGGGGGTGATGTAGGGTGTACTGATTACAGGATATGGGGGGAGGGGGTGATGTAGGGTGTACTGATTACAGGATATGGGGGGGTGATGTAGGGTGTACTGATTACAGGATATGGGGGGGGGTGATGGTAGGGTGTACTGATCACAGGATATGGGGGGGGGTGATGTAGGGTGTACTGATTACAGGATATGGGGGGAGGGGGTGATGTAGGGTGTACTGATTACAGGATATGGGGGGGGGTGATGTAGGGTGTACTGATTACAGGATATGGGGGGGTGATGTAGGGTGTACTGATTACAGGATATGGGGGGGGGGGGTGATGTAGGGTGTACTGATCACAGGATATGGGGGGGGTGATGTAGGGTGTACTGATTACAGGATATGGGGGGGGGGTGATGTAGGGTGTACAGATTACAGGATATGGGGGGGGTGATGTAGGGTGTACAGATTACAGATATGGGGGGGGGGTGATGTAGGGTGTACTGATTACAGGATATGGGGGGGTGATGTAGGGTGTACTGATTACAGGATATGGGGGGTGATGTAGGGTGTACTGATTACAGGATATGGGGGGGGGTGATGTAGGGTGTACTGATTACAGGATATGGGGGGGTGATGTAGGGTGTACTGATTACAGGATAT
>NW_028320478.1:0-45300 GCF_062004578.1 Staurois parvus | reverse complement strand
ACTACCAGCACCATCATCACTACGAACACCACCACCACCACCACCACTACTACTACCACCACCACCACCACCACTATCATCATTACTACTACCACCACCATCACTACTACTTTCTCTTTGCTTGATGGCAGGTTTATACTTTCAAATGCCACTTCTGTTTTGGTCTTTGTAGTGTCCAGGGTGTTTGCTGGTCAGGCTTTCCTCACCTGACCATTCTTACCCCAGACAGAAGTTGTTGTTCTTGGCACACACCCAACTAAGGATGAGATGTCCTTCCCATCAACATTCTCAAGATCTGAGCTGTTCCCTTGTTGCTTCTTCTCTACTCCCCCCCCCCCCCCCTTTTTTTTTTTCTCCAGCCATCTGTTTCAAATCCAGTCCAGAAATGTTCCAGCTGTGCCATACGTAAATCATTACGGCAGGAGGGGCCAGATGACCTTGAAGGAGTTAACCTACGTTTCTTGATTTGGCAAAGCTCCATGTGCCAGTCCTATTGGCAGTCCACATCCTAGGAGTGGACAATTGGATAATGGTCTTCCTCAATCACCAACAGATGAATGCCAGAGAATGGACTCTTCACTAGGAAGCCGTCCTCGGGATCTGGTGACTATTGAAAGTTAACCTCGTCTTGTCAGAGCCACCGGGCGTTCGGATTCATAGCCCACTCCAGGGATCCTCTTGCCCTCCTCGGGATCTGGAGAAAACTGAAAGTCAACCTCATCTTGTCACAGCTACCAGGCATTCGGATTCATAGCCCACTCTTGCCCTCCTCGGGAGCTGGAGACCACTGAAAGTCAACCTCGTTGTCTCTTGTCATAGCCAGCGGGCGTTCGGATTCATAGCCCACTCCCGGGATCCTCTTGCCGTCCTCGGGATCTGGTGACCATTGAAAGTCAACCTCATCTTGTCACAGCCACTGGGCGTTCGGATTCAAAGCCCACTCCAGGGATCCTCCTGCCCTCCTCGGGATCTGGAGACCACTGAAAGTCAACCTCGTTGTCTCTTGTCATAGCCAGCGGGCGTTCGGATTCATAGCCCACTCTTGCCCTCCTCGGGAGCTGGAGACCACTGAAAGTCAACCTCGTCGTCTCTTGTCACAGCCAGCGGTCGTTCGGATTCATAGCCCACTCCAGGGATCCTCTTGCTGATGTTCCAGCAGAATCTAGCTGTGGTTGAACGTCGCGTACTAATGCTTTGTATAGATGAAGGATTATCATTCGGTCTCCTAGGCTCGTGCTTCTCGCCCTGCCTGTTCTAGAAGCAGCATTGCGTGTTACTCAGTCTATGATCCAATCAGACCCCCAGATCCTTCTCCATGATTGACTTGCCCCATAAATCATATCATGCATATTTATAGCCCCCCCCCCAAGTGCACAAATACATTTATCAACATTGAACCTCATTTTCCTCGTTGCCCAATCAAGCACAACGTCCAGGGCAGCGTGGAGGTCAGGGACCTCCTGTAGGGACACCACTGTATAGCTTTGTGTGGTCTGCTAACTCTATCTCAGTAGGAGGGGGTCCCCAAACTAAACCTTGAGGCACCCCACCCACATCCTGGTACCGATCAGAGACTCCATGATTGATCGCTGCTCTTGGAAAGCAAACTTTAATCTACTTTTCAGTTTATTAAAGATTGACTTCTTGAAGTCCATAGACGTCATAGTGGCTGCCTGAGGGTAAGTGTCCACTTTGGCCAAGTCCAATGATTCCGCAGCCCCCCTTTAGCTGACATTCTGATGACTTACCCATAAAAAGAAGGTTTTGTCTGGCAACGTCTACCATGCGTGCCGGGATGTCCTAGCAGATACGTTCATGTGACCAGCCTTGTTCATCTCTCAGGTAGGCCCCAGCAGGGCTTCTTCTCTCCATGAATAGGTGAAGGTGGTCCTCCCTTCCAAGGTGCTAGGTACCTCTGTCCTCCACCCACCTCCAAGCATAACCCTCTGCAGCCAGCAATAGTCAGTCCCCCAGCATCAATATACCACAGCAACAATAGATCCCCCTTTCCTAATTCACAATGGTAACCCCCACCAACAATAAATACCCCCAGCCACAATAGACCCCCCTCTCCTAAGCACCAATGGTATCCTCCAACAACAATAAATACCCCCATCAACAATAGACCCCCCCTTTCCTAATCCACAATGGTATCCCCCAACAACAATACATACCCCCATCCACAATAGACCCCTCTTTCCTAAGCACCAATGGTATCCCCCATCAACAGTAGACCCCCCTTTCCTAATCCACAATGGTATCCCCCAACAACAATAAATACCCCCAGCCACAATAGATCCCCCTTTCCTAATCCACAATGGTAACCCCCAACAACAAATACCCCCAGCCACAATAGATCCCCCTTTCCTAATCCACAATGGTAACCCCCAATGACAATAAATACCCCCAGCCACAATAGACCCCCCTCTCCTAAGCACCAATGGTATCCCCCATCAACAGTAGACCCCCCTTTCCTAATCCACAATGGTATCCCCCAACAACAATAAATACCCCCAGCCACAATAGACCCCCCTTTCCTAAGCACCAATGGTATCCCCCAACAACAATACATACCCCCATCAACAATAGACCCCTGACAATGGATCTCCCAGCAAAAATAGATTCCCCAGCAACAATAGCTCCCCCCGCAACAATAGACCCCTGACAATGGATCTCCCAGCAGCCAGAATCAATACACCCTACAGCAGCAAGGAACATAAGATGTACTGAGCAAAAATAGACCTTTCCAGCAACAATAGATCCCCCTTTCCTCAGCAACAATGGTACCCCCACCAAGCAATGATAGATCCCCCAGCAACAATAGACCCCTGACAATGGATCTCCTGGCTCCCAGCATCAATACGCCCTACAACAGCACCAGCATAAGATCTACCCAGCAAAAATAGATTCCCCAGCAGCAAAAATAGACCTTTCCAGCAACAATAGATCCCCCTTTCCTCAGCAACAATGGTAACCCCCACCAAGCAAAAATAGACCTTTCCAGCAACAAATGATTCCCCCCCCCCCGTGACAACAGATCCCCCCCTGCAGCCGGCATCAATAAACAAGTACCCCATTCAGTTCTGGAGGTACCGGATCTGCGGTTCCCCATGTTCCGGCTGGAAGGAAAGTCCCTGCTCCTCAGATATCTTCAGTACAATGGAAGGGAATCTTCCTGGTCTGTAGTTCCTGGCTGAGGATCTGGCCTCCTTCTTAAGGGCAATTCAAGGTGCCGAGCCAAAATGAGAAACAATAGTTTAGAAATAACTGATCTCAACTCTTGGAGGACTCCAGGGTGTCATACATCCGGTCCGGGTGCTTTAGTTACCTTTTGGTCTAAACCAGGGGTCTCCAAACTGCGGCCCGCGGGCCAGATGTGGCACTTTCCTTGTCTTTATCTGGCCCTTGGGACAATAAGCCTTCCACCGACACAATGCACTATTCCTTCCACTGACACCAACCATGGGGTACTATTCCTCCCACTGACACCAATGATGGGGCACTATTCCTCCCACTGACACCAACCATGGGGCACTATTCCTCCCACTGACACCAATGATGGGGCACTATTCCTTCCACTGACACTAACCATGGGGTACTAATCCTCCCACTGACACCAACGATGGGGCACTATTCCTCCCACTGACACCAACCATGGGGCACTATTCCTTCCACTGACACCAACCATGGGGTACTAATCCTCCCACTGACACCAATGATGGGGCACTATTCCTTCCACTGACACTAACCATGGGGTACTAATCCTCCCACTGACACCAACGATGGGGCACTATTCCTCCCACTGACACCAACCATGGGGCACTATTCCTTCCACTGACACCAACCATGGGGTACTAATCCTCCCACTGACACCAATGATGGGGCACTATTCCTCCCACTGACACCAATGATGGGGCACTATTCCTCCCACTGATACCAATGATGGGGTACTATTCCTCCCACTGACACCAACAATGGGGCACTATTCCTCCCACTGATACCAATGATGGGACACTATTCCTCCCACTGACACCAACAAAAGGGCACTGTTCCTCCCACGGACACTAGGGATGAGGAACTAATTTTCCCACTGACACCAACAATGTCATTTTGTACTCCCGCGGACCACCAAGTCTATTGCATTGTTTATTCCCACCAATGCCGGGCATTTTCTACTCTCAGTGGCCACATCCCGGCCCCCCTGAAGTATAAACGACAGCAAATTGGCTCTTTATTTAGAAAGCTTGGAGACCCCCGGTCTAAACATTTGTGGACCATACCAATGGTAAGCCATCGCGGTGTGCTGTTTGTTCATTTGGTTGCCCTTCATAGTCCCACCTATGGGACAACACTCATCAAGTTCACTGCACGGCCTCCTGGGAGATGTAGTCCAGGAAATTGCAGCCATGCCACTTGCAGTGCCGATAATACGCCCCCTCATGTCTGAATCTCTGGATTCTTCTATCTACCCCACTGAATGGGGGGAACTTTGAGGAGCAAATGAAACCTTGACGTTGGACTTTCCTTCACATTTCTTTCTCTGCCCAGATGGAGGTCGGCTGCAATATGGATTTTGGTTGCTCCCTCATCCCAGTTTAGGAGGCTGAGAACGTTCGATCCCGCGTGAAAAAACAGAACATTGGAAAAATAATTCCTTTTAAATGCCAAACACTAGAACGTGCGACCCGTGCGACCAGAGCCGACCCTTGCGACCAGAGCCGACCCGTGCGACCAGAGCCGACCCTTACGACCAGAGCCAACCCATGCGACCAGAGCCAACCCATGCGACCAGAGCCGACCCATGCGACCAGAGCCGACCCATGCGACCAGAGCCGACCCTTACGACCAGAGCCGACCCTTACGACCAGAGCCGACCCGTGCAACCAGAGCCGACCCTTACGACCAGAGCCAACCCGTGCGACCAGAGCAGACCCTTGCGACCAGAGCCGACCCTTGCGACCAGAGCCGACCCGTGCGACCAGAGCAGACCTGTGCGACCAGAGCAGACCTGTGCGACCAGAGCCGACCCTTATGACCAGAGCCGACCCATGCGACCAGAGCAGACCCTTGCGACCAGAGCCGACCCGTGCGAACAGAGATGACCCTTGCGACCAGAGACGACCCTTGCGACCAGAGACGACCCTTGCGACCAGAAATGACCCGTGCGACCAGAGCTGACCCGTGCAACCAGAGACGACCCTTGCGACCAGAGCCGACCCTTATGACCAGAGCCGACCCTTATGACCAGAGCCGACTCGTGCGACCAGAGACGACCCTTGCGACCAGATCCGACCCTTACAACCAGAGCCGCCCCGTGCGACCAGAGCCGACCCGTGCGACCAGAGCCGACCCGTGCGACCAGAGCTGACCCGTGCGACTAGAGCCGACCCGTTCGACCAGAGCCGACCCGTGCGACCAGAGCCGACCCGTGCGACCAGAGCCAACCCTTATGGCCAGAGCCGACCCTTATGGCCAGAGCCAACCCGTACAACCAAAGCCGACCCGTGCGACTTGTGTGACCAAAGCCGACCTGTGTGACCCGTGCAACCAGATCCAACCTCTGTACAGTTCCAGAACTCGAAGGTAAAAATGAGCCAAACTACCGAAAAATCCTGACCCTGACTTCATCTCCACCAACTTCTGCTGTGATAGAAGGAAGAGCGCCCGGTCCCTCCTCTGATACCCAGGGACGGGTACGGCGTGCAGATGCTTGGTGTCCAATATTCCCGCCCTTCCCCTTTCTGGAATGTGATCAGACCAGGGGCAGACTGACAACTCATGGGGCCCCTGGACAATAGGGGATCATGGGGCCCCCGGGTAATAGGGGATCATGGGGCCCCTGTGTCCTTGCCCAAACTCAAAAAAGCCTATGAAAAAGGTACCAGGGGCATCTCATGAGGCCCCCTACTGACCCCAGGCCCTCGGGCAGTGCCCGAGTTTCCAAATGGTCAGTCCGCCCCTGGATGAGACATTCCCTTGAATACAAGAACAAAGAAAACAATCCTCGGTCACCCCCGTAATATGTCACTGTGACCCAGTTCTTCCGAATCCCGCGACCTCCCGATACTTCCACAGATGAGCGCGGTCTCCAGGTGCTCATCGCCTCCACAACGCTTCTCGCCATTTCATTATTTTCCTTTTCTTCTGGTCTGGGCGTAACGTGGAGGCCATTGTGCTGCTATGGGAGGAGGATGACCCAGTTGTGCCGCAGCTCCGGATTCTGGATGTGGGGAAATTCCGGTCTGACAGATGAATCGGATGGCGGATAATCCGAGGGAGGAATCGGAACTCTGGATACTAGTCTGTGAATTTCCAATGAAGCGGAATGTGTGGCTTCCTTCGATGAGCAATGGACAAATCCCCAGAAGAATGTAGGGGGAGACCACAGCACGGAATGACCATCAACTTCACCAAACCAGCGCAAGATGGATTCTGATTGGTTGGAGGGGCGGACTGACAGCTCATGGGGTCCCCGGGCAATAGGGGATCATGGGGCCCCTGTGTCCTTGCCCAAACTCAAAAAAGCCTATGAAAAAGGTACCAGGGGCATCTCATGGGGCCCCCTACTGACCCCGGGCCCTCGGGCAGTGCCAAATGGTCAGTCCGCCCCTGGTATGGTATGTAGACTATGCAGACCTTTCCATCCCCACCTGTATATACCCTATATACTGCTCTATTCATCTAGAGCTGGGGGGGCCTTCATAGGGTGAAGTATATACCTTACCCCATCATCCTGCAGGCTCCTCCCACATTGGACAACCCATACCCCGACGCTACACCTTCTCCGGTTCTACACCTACCTACTCACCGGTGCCATCACACACAATGCAGCACCAGCACACACTCCGGCCAGAGTGATGGCTGCTGTAGGCCCGAGCCGTAGGCTTAGTATCTGTCTTCAATTTGATCCCCAGGATATTATGTGTGTGTGGGGGGAAGGTGGGGTGGAGGCAATCGATTTTTTTTATTTTCAGCTCAAGCTTGCAGTTAGGCTTTATTACGGTGTTTTTTTTTCACATTACATTGCACAGTCTACACCATATGAGCTAAAGTTTGTGGAAAATGCCCTCATCAATGACCATCATGATGGAGTTGCCCCTCTTTGTGGCTTTTCACAGGTTTTGGAGGGTGTGTGTGGGAATGTGTGCCTATTTGTGAGGTCAGGTATTGATGTTGGGTGAGAAGACCCGGCTCACCATCGGCATCCCAATCCATCCTAAAGGTGTTCAGTAGGGTTGAGGTCAGGGCTCTGTGCAGGACACTCAGGTTCCTCCATGACCTCAAACCCACCGAACACCTTTGGGATCAGAAAACCTCATACCGAAGATGTTCCACAGGATTAAGGGCAGGTACTGATGTTTGGTGAGAAGATCAAAGGTGCTTCAAAAGTAGGGTTGAGGTCAGGGCTCTGTGCAGGACACTCAGGTTCCTCCATGACCTCAAACCCTCCGAACACCTTTGGGATCAGAAAACCTCATACCGAAGATGTTCCACAGGATTAAGGGCAGGTACTGATGTTTGGTGAGAAGATCAAAGGTGCTTCAAAAGTAGGGTTGAGGTCAGGGCTCTGTGCAGGACACTCAGGTTCCTCCATGACCTCAAACCCACCGAACACCTTTGGGATCAGAAAACCTCATACCGAAGATGTTCCACAGGATTAAGGGCAGGTACTGATGTTTGGTGAGAAGATCAAAGGTGCTTCAAAAGTAGGGTTGAGGTCAGGGCTCTGTACAGGACACTGGAGTTCCTCCACACCAAACTGGTCAAACCACGTCTTTAGGGAGCTGACTCCACTCCTCTGGGAAGGCTTTCCACAAGATTTTGGAGGGTGTCTGTGGGAATTTCGGGCCATTTGTGAGGTCAGGTACTGATGTTGAAGAACTGGTTCACCATCCTAAAGGTGTTCAGTAGTGTTGAGGTCAGGGCTCTGCACAGGATAATTACCGTATTTGCCGGCGTATAAGACGACTTTTCAACCCCTGAAAATCTTCTGAAAAGTCGGGGGTCGTCTTATACGCCGGTATAGAGCGGGCCGGTGTGTCAGGGCGGCACTTTTTCCAGGGGTGGTGTCCTCCAACGGACACTAAGTACAGGGGTGGGCAGAGGGGCTGCTGTACCTTACCTGGCTCCGGTCCCGGTCCCGGTCCCACGATGATCCGGTCCAGGAAGCGCGGCTGCTCTTTCTTTCAGTTCGGCCGCTCGATGGTCGCGCGGCCGCTCGGCTCCGCCTCCTTACCGGTGATTGGGCGCCAGCGCACACAGGCGACCAATCACCGGCGAGGAGGCGGAGCCGAACGGCCCCGCGAAAATCAAGCTGCCGAACTGAAAGAAGGAGCAGCCGCTCCTCTCCCCTACTGACACTAACGATGGGGCACTATTCTCCCCACTGACACCAATGATGGGGCACTATTCCTCCCACTGACACCAACGATGGGGTACTATTCCTCTTACTGACACCAATGATGGGGCACTATTCCTCCCACTGACACCAATGATGGGGCACTATTCCTCCCACTGACACCAATGATGGGGCACTATTCCTCCCACTGACACCAATGATGGGACACTATTCCTGCCACTGACACCAATGATGGGGCACTATTCCTCCCACTGACACCAATGACGGGGCACTATTCCTCCCACTGACACCAATGACGGGGCACTATTCCTCCCACTGACACCAATGACGGGGCACTATTCCTCCCACTGACACCAATGACGAGGCACTACTCCTCCCACTGACACCAATGATGGGGCACTATTCCTCCCCCCACTGACACCAACGATGGGGCACTATTCCTCCCACTGACACCAACGATGGGGCACTATTCCTCCCCCCACTGACACCAACGATGGGGCACTATTCCTCCCACTGACACCAATGACGGGGCACTATTCCTCCCCCCACTGACACCAACGACGGGGCACTATTCCTCCCCCCACTGACACCAATGATGGGGCACTATTCCTCCCCCCACTGACACCAATGATGGGGCACTATTCCTCCCACTGACACCAATGATGGGGCACTATTCCTCCCACTGACACCAATGACGGGGCACTATTCCTCCCACTGACACCAATGATGGGGTACTATTCCTCCCACTGATACCAATGATGGGGCACTATTCCTCCCACTGACACCAATGATGGGGCACTATTCCTCCCACTGACACCAATGACGGGGCACTATTCCTCCCACTGACACCAATGATGGGGCACTATTCCTCCCACTGATACCAATGATGGGACACTATTCCTCCCACTGATACCAATGATGGAGCACTATTCCTCCCACTGATACCAATGATGGGACACTATTCCTCCCACTGACACCAATGATGGGGCACTATTCCTCCCACTGATACCAATGATGGGGCACTATTCCTCCCACTGACACCAATGATGGGGCACTATTCCCCCCACTGACACCAACGATGGGGCACTATTCCTCCCCCACTGACACCAACGATGGGGTACTATTCCTCTCCCCACTGACACCAACGATGGGGCACTATTCCTCCCCCACTGACACCAACGATGGGGCACTATTCCTCCCCCACTGACACCAACGATGGGGCACTATTCCTCCCCCACTGACACCAACGATGGGGCACTATTCCTCCCCCACTGACACCAACGATGAGGCACTATTCCTCCCACTGACACCAATGATGGGGCACTATTCCTCCCCTCACTGACACCAATGATGGGGCACTATTCCTCCCCTCACTGACACCAATGACGGGGCACTATTCCTCCCCTCACTGACACCAACGATGGGGCACTATTCCTCCCCCCACTGACACCAATGATGGGGCACTATTCCTCCCACTGACACCAATGACGGGGCACTATTCCTCCCACTGACACCAATGACGGGGCACTATTCCTCCCACTGACACCAATGACGGGGCACTATTCCTCCCACTGACACCAATGATGGGACACTATTCCTTCCACTGACACCAATGATGGGGCACTATTCCTCCCACTGACACCAATGACGGGGCACTATTCCTCCCACTGACACCAATGATGGGACACTATTCCTTCCACTGACACCAATGATGGGGCACTATTCCTCCCACTGATACCAATGACGGGGCACTATTCCTCCCACTGACACTAACGACGGGGCACTATTCTCCCCACTGACACCAATGATGGGGCACTATTCCTCCCCCCACTGACACCAACGATGGGGCACTATTCCTCCCCACTGACACCAATGATGGGGCACTATTCCTCCCCCACTGACACCAACGATGGGGTACTATTCCTCCCCCACTGACACCAACGATGGGGCACTATTCCTCCCCCACTGACACCAACGATGGGGTACTATTCCTCTCCCCACTGACACCAACGATGGGGCACTATTCCTCCCCCACTGACACCAACGATGGGGCACTATTCCTCCCCCACTGACACCAACGATGGGGCACTATTCCTCCCCCACTGACACCAACGATGGGGCACTATTCCTCCCCCACTGACACCAACGATGGGGCACTATTCCTCCCACACTGACACCAACGATGGGGTACTATTCCTCTCCCCACTGACACCAACGATGGGGCACTATTCCTCCCCCACTGACACCAATGATGGGGCACTATTCCTCCCACTGACACCAACGATGGGGCACTATTCCTCCCCCACTGACACCAATGACGGGGCACTATTCCTCCCCCCACTGACACCAACGATGGGGCACTATTCCTCCCACTGACACCAATGACGGGGCACTATTCCTCCCCTCACTGACACCAACGATGGGGCACTATTCCTCCCCCCACTGACACCAATGATGGGGCACTATTCCTCCCACTGACCACCAATGACGGGGCACTATTCCTCCCACTGACACCAATGACGGGGCACTATTCCTCCCACTGACACCAATGACGGGGCACTATTCCTCCCACTGACACCAATGACGGGCACTATTCCTCCCACTGACACCAATGATGGGACACTATTCCTCCCACTGATACCAATGATGGGACACTATTCCTCCCACTGACACCAATGATGGGACACTATTCCTCCCACTGATACCAATGATGGGGCACTATTCTCCCCACTGACACCAATGATGGGGGCACTATTCTCCCCACTGACACCAATGACGGGGCACTATTCTCCCCACTGACACCAACGATGGGGCACTATTCCTCCCCCACTGACACCAACGATGGGGCACTATTCCTCCCACTGACACCAAATGACGGGGCACAATTCCTCCCACTGACACCAATGATGGGGCACTATTCCTCCCACTGACACCAATGATGGGGCATTATTCCTCCCACTGATACCAATGATGGGGCACTATTCCTCCCACTGACACCAATGATGGGGCACTATTCCTCCCACTGACACCAATGATGGGGCACTATTCCTCCCACTGACACCAATGATGGGGCACTATTCCTCCCACTGACACCAATGATGGGACACTATTCCTTCCACTGACACCAATGATGGGGCACTATTCCTCCCACTGATACCAATGACGGGGCACTATTCCTCCCACTGACACCAATGACGGGGCACTATTCCTCCCCCCACTGACACCAACGATGGGGCACTATTCCTCCCACTGACACCAACGACGGGGCACTATTCCTCCCCTCACTGACACCAACGATGGGGCACTATTCCTCCCCCCACTGACACCAATGATGGGGCACTATTCCTCCCACTGACACCAATGACGGGGCACTATTCCTCCCACTGACACCAATGACGGGGCACTATTCCTCCCACTGACACCAATGACGGGGCACTATTCCTCCCACTGACACCAATGATGGGGCACTATTCCTCCCACTGATACCAATGATGGGGCACTATTCCTCCCACTGACACCAACGATGGGGCACTATTCCTCCCACTGACACCAATGACGGGGCACTATTCTCCCCACTGACACCAATGACGGGGCACTATTCTCCCCACTGACACCAACGATGGGGCACTATTCCTCCCCCCACTGACACCAACGATGGGGCACTATTCCTCCCACTGACACCAATGACGGGGCACTATTCCTCCCACTGACACCAATGATGGGGCACTATTCCTCCCACTGATACCAATGATGGGACACTATTCCTCCCACTGACACCAATGATGGGACACTATTCCTCCCACTGACACCAATGATGGGACACTATTCCTCCCACTGATACCAATGACGGGGCACTATTCCTCCCCCACTGACACCAATGATGGGGCACTATTCCTCCCCCACTGACACCAACGATGGGGCACTATTCCTCCCCCACTGACACCAACGATGGGGTACTATTCCTCTCCCCACTGACACCAACGATGGGGCACTATTCCTCCCCCACTGACACCAACGATGGGGCACTATTCCTCCCCCACTGACACCAACGATGGGGCACTATTCCTCCCCCACTGACACCAACGATGGGGCACTATTCCTCCCCCACTGACACCAACGATGGGGCACTATTCCTCCCACACTGACACCAACGATGGGGTACTATTCCTCTCCCCAATGACACCAACGATGGGGCACTATTCCTCCCCCACTGACACCAATGATGGGGCACTATTCCTCCCCCACTGACACCAATGATGGGGCACTATTCCTCTCCCCACTGACACCAACGATGGAGCACTATTCCTCCCACTGACACCAATGATGGGGCACTATTCCTCCCCCACTGACACCAATGATGGGGCACTATTCCTCCCCCCACTGACACCAACGATGGAGCACTATTCCTCCCCCACTGACACCAACGATGGGGCACTATTCCTCTCCCCACTGACACCAACGATGGAGCACTATTCCTCCCACTGACACCAATGATGGGGCACTATTCCTCCCACTGATACCAATGATGGGGCACTATTCTCCCCACTGACACCAACGACGGGGCACTATTCCTCCCCCCACTGACACCAACGATGGGGCACTATTCCTCCTCCACTGACACCAATGATGGGGCAATATTCCTCCCCCACTGACACCAACAATGGGGTACTATTCCTCTCCCCACTGACACCAACGATGGGGCACTATTCCTCCCCCACTGACACCAACAATGGGGTACTATTCCTCTCCCCACTGACACTAACGATGGGGCACTATTCTCCCCACTGACACCAATGATGGGGCACTATTCCTCCCCCCACTGACACCAACGATGGGGCACTATTCCTCCCCCACTGACACCAATGATGGGGCACTATTCCTCCCCCACTGACACCAATGATGGGGTACTATTCCTCCCCCACTGACACCAACGATGGGGCACTATTCCTCCCCCACTGACACCAACGATGGGGCACTATTCCTCTCCCCACTGACACCAACGATGGGGCACTATTCCTCCCCCACTGACACCAATGATGGGGCACTATTCCTCCCTCACTGACACCAATGATGGGGCACTATTCCTCCCCCACTGACACCAACGATGGGGTACTATTCCTCCCCCCACTGACACCAACGATGGGGCACTATTCCTCCCCCACTGACACCAATGATGGGGCACTATTCCTCCCACTGACACCAATGATGGGGCATGATTCCTCCCACTGACACTAATGATGGGACACTATTCCTCCCACTGATACCAACGATGGGGCACTATTCCTCCCACTGACACCAACGATGGGGCACTATTCCTCCCACTGACATTAACGATGGGGCACTATTCTCCCCACTGACACCAATGACGGGGCACTATTCTCCCCACTGACACCAACGATGGGGCACTATTCCTCCCCCCACTGACACCAACGATGGGGCACTATTCCTCCCACTGACACCAATGACGGGGCACAATTCCTCCCACTGACACCAATGATGGGGCACTATTCCTCCCACTGACACCAATGATGGGGCATTATTCCTCCCACTGATACCAATGATGGGACACTATTCCTTCCACTGACACCAATGATGGGGCACTATTCCTCCCACTGATACCAATGACGGGGCACTATTCCTCCCACTGACACCAATGATGGGGCACTATTCCTCCCACTGATACCAATGATGGGACACTATTCCTCCCACTGACACCAATGATGGGGCACTATTCCTCCCACTGACACCAATGACGGGGCACTATTCCTCCCACTGACACCAATGATGGGGCACTATTCCTCCCACTGATACCAATGATGGGGCACTATTCCTCCCACTGACACCAATGATGGGACACTATTCCTCCCACTGACACCAATGATGGGACACTATTCCTCCCACTGATACCAATGACGGGGCACTATTCCTCCCCCACTGACACCAATGATGGGGCACTATTCCTCCCCCACTGACACCAACGATGGGGCACTATTCCTCCCCCACTGACACCAACGATGGGGTACTATTCCTCTCCCCACTGACACCAACGATGGGCACTATTCCTCCCCCACTGACACCAACGATGGGGCACTATTCCTCCCCCACTGACACCAACGATGGGGCACTATTCCTCCCCCACTGACACCAACGATGGGGCACTATTCCTCCCACACTGACACCAACGATGGGGTACTATTCCTCTCCCCACTGACACCAACGATGGGGCACTATTCCTCCCCCACTGACACCAATGATGGGGCACTATTCCTCCCCCACTGACACCAATGATGGGGCACTATTCCTCTCCCCACTGACACCAACGATGGAGCACTATTCCTCCCACTGACACCAATGATGGGGCACTATTCCTCCCCCACTGACACCAATGATGGGGCACTATTCCTCCCCCCACTGACACCAACGATGGAGCACTATTCCTCCCCCACTGACACCAACGATGGGGCACTATTCCTCTCCCCACTGACACCAACGATGGAGCACTATTCCTCCCACTGACACCAATGATGGGGCACTATTCCTCCCACTGATACCAATGATGGGGCACTATTCTCCCCACTGACACCAACGACAGGGCACTATTCCTCCCCCCACTGACACCAACGATGGGGCACTATTCCTCCTCCACTGACACCAATGATGGGGCAATATTCCTCCCCCACTGACACCAACAATGGGGTACTATTCCTCTCCCCACTGACACCAACGATGGGGCACTATTCCTCCCCCACTGACACCAACAATGGGGTACTATTCCTCTCCCCACTGACACTAACGATGGGGCACTATTCTCCCCACTGACACCAATGATGGGGCACTATTCCTCCCCCCACTGACACCAACGATGGGGCACTATTCTCCCCCACTGACACCAATGATGGGGCACTATTCCTCCCCCACTGACACCAATGATGGGGTACTATTCCTCCCCCACTGACACCAACGATGGGGCACTATTCCTCCCCCACTGACACCAACGATGGGGTACTATTCCTCTCCCCACTGACACCAACGATGGGGCACTATTCCTCCCCCACTGACACCAATGATGGGGCACTATTCCTCCCACTGACACCAATGATGGGGCACTATTCCCCCCACTGATACCAATGATGGGGCACTATTCCCCCCACTGACACCAATGATGGGGCACTATTCCCCCCACTGATACCAATGATGGGGCATGATTCCTCCCACTGACACTACTGATGGGGCACCATTAGTGTCAGTGGGAGGAGTAGTGCCTCATCATTAGTATCAGTGGGAGGAATCATGCCACATCATTGGTATCAGTGGGGGGAATAGTGCCCCATCATTGGTGTCAGTGGGAGGAATAGTGCCCCATCATTGGTGTCAGTGGGGGGAATAGTGCCCCATCATTGGTGTCAGTGGGAGGAATAGTGCCCCATCATTGGTGTCAGTGGGAGGAATAGTGTCCCATCATTGGTATCAGTGGGAGGAATAGTGCCCCATCATTGGTGTCAGTGGGAGGAATAGTGCCCCATCATTGGTGTCAGTGGGAGGAATAGTGCCCCATCATTGGTGTCAGTGGGAGGAATAGTGCCCCATCATTGGTGTCAGTGGGAGGAATAGTGCCCCATCATTGGAATACCATATTGAAATCAAATCTGATGTTTTTTCATTTTTATTTGGTGTGCGTTGGAAGAGGGGTAGTCTTATACGGCGAGTATAGCTCAAACCCTATATTTTAACAGGAAAAGTAGGGGGTCGTCTTATACGCCGGCAAATACGGTAAGTTCCTTCACATCAAATTGGGCAAACCATGTCTTTATGGAGCTGGCTCCACTGTTCAGGGAAGGCATCCCAATTTGCAGGGTGTCTATGGGAATTTGTGCCCATGGGTGAGGACAGATACTAATGTTGGATGAGAAGACCTGGCTCACCATTGGTGTTCCAATTCATCTCAAAAGTGTTCAGCAGGGTTGAGGTCAGGGCTCTGTGCAGGACACTCAGGTTCCTCCATGACCTCAAACCCACCGAACACCTTTGGGATGAGAAAACCTCATACCAAAGGTGTTCCATAGGATTAAGGGCAGGTACTGATGTTTGGTGAGAAGACCAAAGGTGCTTCAAAAGTAGGGTTGAGGTCAGGGCTCTGTGCAGGACACTTGAGTTCTTCTACACTAAACTGGTCAAACCACGTCTTTAGGGAGCTGACTCCACTCCTCTGGGAAGGCTTTCCACAAGATTTTTGATGGTGTCTGTGCGAATTTGTGGCCATTTGTGAGGTCAGGTACTGATGTTGGATGCGAAAACCCGGCTAACCCTCAGCATCCCAGTCCATTCTAAAGGTGTTCAGCAGGGTTGAGGTCAGGGCTCTGTGCAGGACACTCAGGTTCCTCCATGACCTCAAACCCACCGAACACCTTTGGGATCAGAAAACCTCATACCAAAGGTGTTCCATAGGATTAAGGGCAGGTACTGATGTTTGGTGAGAAGACCAAAGGTGCTTCAAAAGTAGGGTTGAGGTCAGGGCTCTGTGCAGGACACTTGAGTTCTTCTACACTAAACTGGTCAAACCACGTCTTTAGGGAGCTGACTCCACTCCTCTGGGAAGGCTTTCCACAAGATTTTTGATGGTGTCTGCGGGAATTTGTGGCCATTTGTGAGGTCAGGTACTGATGTTGGATGCGAAAACCCGGCTCACCATTGATCAAAGGTGCTTCAAAAGTAGAGTTGAGGTCAGGGCTCTGTACAGAACACTGGAGTTCCTCCACACCAAACTGGTCCTCCATGTCTTTACGAAGCCAGCTCCACTCTCCTGGGAAGACTTTCTATAAGATTTGGATGGTATCTGTGGGAATTTGTGAGGTCAGATCCTGATGCTGGAGAAGACCTGGCTCACTTTTGGCAGGAGTTCCTTCACATGGAGCTGGCTTTGTACACGTTCTGTGATATACATACAAGTACAATGTATTCACTCCTGTTTATTGTTGTGTTTGTTACATTCTCCGGTAGTGTTCCTTCCTCCTCATTCATTGTATCTGTTGGGATTGAATAGTACAATGATGTCACATGTCCTTCCCTCAGTGATGGAGAACGCCGCGGTTTTAGTACTACGCTGGACGTAGTCTCATCATTCAGAGTGATAGCGAGAAGGAACGGCTCTCCTCGGGATGGCTGTGTGCATCTTCTCCAAACAATACAAGCGATAAATTATTCATCAGAAAATAGAACGCTGCTGTCACTTTCACTCTCAATCTTCTCTAATCCAAGTGATTTCCACGTAAGGAGGGAGACTCCCCCACAGCAGGCTGGAGAACAAGCATACAGAGTGAGCATTAAAACATTCCTCCACCTCCAGACAAATACCGGAATTAAAGTCTCTTCAGCAGTAATGACAGTATTACCACAGCAGGCCGGCATTAGGAAATCAATAGATCTCATTGTGGATTCCCGCTCAGAGGAGGCCGAGAATGGAGACTTCATGTGTTCAGATGTCTCCTCCGGCCTTCCCACCATAGATACGGGTCTACCCCTCACAATGCCGATCGCAAAGCCCAACTCCGGCCTTCCCACCATAGATACGGGTCTACCCTTCACAATGCCGATCGTAAAGCCCAACTCCGGCCTTCCCACCATAGATACGGGTCTACCCTTCACAATGCCGATCGTAAAGCCCAACTCCGGCCTTCCCACCATAGATACGGGTCTACCCCTCACAATGCCGATCGTAAAGCCCAACTCCGGCCTTCCCACCATAGATACGGGTCTACCCCTCACAATGCCGATCGTAAAGCCCAACTCCGGCCTTCCCACCATAGATACGGGTCTACCCCTCGCAATGCCGATCGTAAAGCCCAACTCCGGCCTTCCCACCATAGATACGGGTCTACCCCTCGCAATGCCGATCGTAAAGCCCAACTCCGGCCTTCCCACCATAGATACGGGTCTACCCCTCACAATGCCGATCGTAAAGCCCAACTCCGGCCTTCCCACCATAGATACGGGTCTACCCCTCACAATGCCGATCGTAAAGCCTAACTCCGGCCTTCCCACCATAGATACGGGTCTACCCCTCACAATGCCGATCGTAAAGCCCAACTCCGGCCTTCCCACCATAGATACGGGTCTACCCCTCACAATGCCGATCGTAAAGCCCAACTCCGGCCGTTCCTCCAGTCCTGTCCAGGTGTGCCGACTCCTCCCCTTCAGTCCTGCACAGGTGTACCGGCTCCTCCCCTTCAGCTTTGGACAGGTGTACCGACTCCTCCCCTTCAGTCTTAAACAGGTGTACCGGCTCCTCCCCTTCAGTCTTAAACAGGTGTACCGGCTCCTCCCCTTCAGTCCTGTCCAGGTGTGCTGACTCCTCCCCTTCAGTCCTGTACAGGTGTGCCGACTCCTCCCCTTCAGTCTTAAACAGGTGTATTGGCTCCTCCCTTTCAGTCCTGTACAGGTGTGCCGACTCCTCCCCTTCAGTCTTAAACAGGTGTACTGGCTCCTCCCCTTCAGTCCTGTACAGGTGTGCCAACTCCTCCCCTTCAGTCTTAAACAGGTGTACCGGCTCCTCCCCTTCAGTCTTGCACAGCTGTACTGGCTCCTCCCCTTCAGTCTTGTACAGGTGTATGGCTCCTCCCCTTCAGTCCTGTCCAGGTGTGCTGACTCCTCCCCTTCAGTCCTGTACAGGTGTGCTGACTCCTCCCCTTCAGTCCTGTACAGGTGTGCCGACTCCTCCCCTTCAGTCTTAAACAGGTGTATTGGCTCCTCCCTTTCAGTCCTGTACAGGTGTGCCGACTCCTCCCCTTCAGTCTTAAACAGGTGTACTGGCTCCTCCCCTTCAGTCCTGTACAGGTGTGCCAACTCCTCCCCTTCAGTCTTAAACAGGTGTACCGGCTCCTCCCCTTCAGTCTTGCACAGCTGTACTGGCTCCTCCCCTTCAGTCTTGTACAGGTGTATGGCTCCTCCCCTTCAGTCTTGCACAGGTGTACTGGCTCCTCCCCTTCAGTCTTGCACAGGTGTACCGGCTCCTCCCCTTCAGTCTTGCACAGGTGTCCTGGCTCCTCCCCTTCAGTCTTGCAAAGGTGTACCGGCTCCTCCCCTTCAGTCTTGCACAGGTGTACCTGCTCCTCCCCTTCAGTCTTGCAAAGGTGTACCGGCCCCTCCCCTTCAGTCTTGCACAGGTGTCCGGCTCCTCCCCTTCAGTCTTGCACAGATGTACCGGCTCCTCCCCTTCAGTCTTGCACAGGTGTACCGGCTCCTCCCCCTCAGTCTTGCACAGGTGTACCGGCTCCTCCCCTTCAGTCTTGCACAGGTGTATCGGCTCCTCCCCTTCAGTCTTACACAGGTGTACCGGCTCCTCCCCTTCAGTCTTACACAGGTGTACCGGCTCCTCCCCTTCAGTCTTGGACAGGTGTACCGGCTCCTCCCCTTCAGCCTTGCACAGGTGTACTGGCTCCTCCCCTTCAGTCTTGCACAGGTGTACCGGTTCCTCCCCTTCAGTCTTGCACAGTTGTACCGGCTCCTCCCCTTCAGTCTTGCACAGGTGTACTGGTTCCTCCCCTTCAGTCTTGCACAGGTGTACCGGCTCCTCCCCTTCAGTTGTGCACAGGTGTACCGGCTCCTCCCCTTCAGTCTTGCACAGGTGTACTGGCTCCTCCTCCTCAGGACCCGGGAACGGTTGTATTGCCTGTAGATAGGAAGTGGCAGCAAAGAGTCTGCAGGAGATCCGCGAAGGAAGACATGGAGGCGAGGAGAGGACTTCATTAAGACTCGATGATTTGATACGCGGAGGGCGAGGTGACCCGAGTGCCCCCCCCCCATTCTGGATTTGCCGCGACTTTAATGACGTGGGACGGGCTGGATGGTGTCCTAGATTGTGCCGTCCTAATGAAGACATTCTTCTCCCTCCTCACAAGGACAGCGGCAGCTCGCTCATTTCTTTCCGGAGCTCCTCTATGATCCATTGTTTCGGAGGACGGTGACACACACTGCAGATTCAGCACAATGGAGCGGCTCATTCTAGTCTCGGTACAAATGAGGGACACCCAGCGGGGGCCCTTTCCTACCTCTGCTCATCTCCGTAATGAGGCTCCGACATCTGCGCTCATTTATCTCTGACTGCCAGAGCCACAAAAGGGAACGCTACCCAATAGGAATTAACCTCTTCCAGCCGGACCATCGTCCCGACCTCACCTCCGGAGTGTTCCGGAAAAAGGCTCTGAGGGCCCCGTGTTACCCTCTCTACAGGGAAGACGTGAGATTGAACCCTGAGGGGCCACAGACCTCAGATGACCTCCTCTCTACAGGGAAGACGTGAGATTGAACCTGAGGGGCCACAGACCTCAGATGACCTCTCTACAGGGAAGACGTGAGATTGAACCCTGAGGGGCCACAGACCTCAGATGACCTCCTCTCTACAGGGAAGACGTGAGATTGAACCTGAGGGGCCACAGACCTCAGATGACCTCTCTACAGGGAAGACGTGAGATTGAACCCTGAGGGGCCACAGACCTCAGATGATCTCCTATCTTCAAGACCCGAGACTGAACCTGAGGGGCCACAGACCTCAGATGACCTCCTCTCTACAGGGAAGACGTGAGATTGAACCCTGAGGGGCCACAGAGCTCAGATGACCTCTCTACAGGGAAGACGTGAGATTGAACCCTGAGGGACCACAGACCTCAGATGATCTCCTATCTTCAAGACCCGAGACTGAACCTGAGGGGCCACAGACCTCAGATGACCTCCTCTCTACAGGGAAGACGTGAGATTGAACCCTGAGGGGCCACAGAGCTCAGATGACCTCTTCTCTACAGGGAAGACCTGAGACTGAAACTGAGGGGCCACAGACCTCAGATGATCTATCTACAAGACCCGAGACTGAACCTGAGGGGCCACAGACCTCAGATGACCTCTCTACAGGGAAGACGTGAGATTGAACCCTGAGGGGCCACAGACCTCAGATGATCTATCTACAAGAAAGTCCTGAGACTGAACTCTGAGGGGCCATAGACCTCAGATGACCTCCTCTCTACAGGGAAGACGTGAAATTGAACCCTGAGGGGCAACAGACCTCAGATGACCTCCTCTCTACAGGGACGATGTGAGATTGAACCCTGAGGGGCCACAGACCTCAGATGATCTCCTATCTACAAGACCCGAGACTGAACCTGAGGGGCCACAGACCTCAGATGATCTATCTACAAGACCCGAGACTGAACCTAAGGGGCCACAGACCTCAGATGACCTCCTCTCTACAGGGAAGACATGAGATTAAACCCTGAGGGGCCACAGACCTCAGATGATCTTCTATCTGCAGGGAAGATGTGAGACTCAACCCTAAGGGGCCACAGACCGCAGATGATCTCCTATCTACAGGAAACACCTGAGACTGAACTCTGAGGGGCCACAGACCTCGGATGATCTCCTATCTACAGGAAAGACCTGAGACTGAACTCTGAGGGGCCACAGACCTCAGATGACCTCCTCTCTACAGGGAAGACGTGAAATTGAACCCTGAGGGGCCACAGACCTCAGATGACCTCCTCTTTACAGGGAAGACGTGAGATTGAACTCTGAGGGGCCACAGACCTCAGATGACCTCCTCTCTACAGGGAAGACGTGAGATTGGACCCTGAGGGGCCACAGACCTCAGATGACCTCTCTACAGGGAAGACGTGAGATTGAACCCTGAGAGGCCACAGACCTCAGATGACCTCTCTACAGGGAAGACGTGAGATTGAACCCTGAGGGGCCACAGACCTCAGATGACCTCTCTACAGGAAAGACCCAAGACTGAACCCTGAGGGGCCACATACCTCAGATGACTTCTTCTCTACATGGAAGACGTGAGATTGAACCCTGAGGGGCCACAGACCTCAGATGATCTATCTACAAGAAAGTCCTGAGACTGAACTCTGAGGGGCCACAGACCTCAGATGACCTCCTCTCTACAGGGAAGACGTGAAATTGAACTCTGAGGGGCCACAGACCTCAGATGACCTCCTCTCTACAGGGAAGATGTGAGATTGAACCCTGAGGGGCTACAGACCTCAGATGATCTCCTATCTACAAGACCCGAGACTGAACTCTGAGGGGCCACAGACCTCAGATGACCTCCTCTCTACAGGGAAGACGTGAAATTGAACCCTGAGGGGCCACAGACCTCAGATGACCTCCTCTCTACAGGGATGACGTGAGATTGAACTCTGAGGGGCCACAGACCTCAGATGACCTCCTCTCTACAGGGAAGACGTGAGATTGGACCCTGAGGGGCCACAGACCTCAGATGACCTCTCTACAGAGAAGACGTGAGCTTGAACCCTGAGAGGCCACAGACCTCAGATGACCTCTCTACAGGGAAGACGTGAGATTGAACCCTGAGGGGCCACAGACCTCAGATGACCTCTCTACAGGAAAGACCCAAGACTGAACCCTGAGGGGCCACATACCTCAGATGACTTCTTCTCTACATGGAAGACGTGAGATTGAACCCTGAGGGGCCACAGACCTCAGATGATCTATCTACAAGAAAGTCCTGAGACTGAACTCTGAGGGGCCACAGACCTCAGATGACCTCCTCTCTACAGGGAAGACGTGAAATTGAACCCTGAGGGGCAACAGACCTCAGATGACCTCCTCTCTACAGAGAAGATGTGAGATTGAACCCTGAGGGGCCACAGACCTCAGATGATCTCCTATCTACAAGACCCGAGACTGAACCTGAGGGGCCACAGACCTCAGATGATCTCCTATCTACAAGACCCAAGACTGAACCTGAGGGGCCACAGACCTCAGATGACCTCCTCTCTACAGGGAAGACATGAGATTAAACCCTGAGGGGCCACAGACCTCAGATGATCTTCTATCTGCAGGGAAGATGTGAGACTCAACCCTAAGGGGCCACAGACCGCAGATGATCTCCTATCTACAGGAAAGACCTGAGACTGAACTCTGAGGGGCCACAGACCTCGGATGATCTCCTATCTACAGGAAAGACCTGAGACTGAACTCTGAGGGGCCACAGACCTCAGATGACCTCCTCTCTACAGGGAAGACGTGAAATTGAACCCTGAGGGGCCACAGACCTCAGATGACCTCCTCTCTACAGGGAAGACGTGAGATTGAACTCTGAGGGGCCACAGACCTCAGATGACCTCCTCTCTACAGGGAAGACGTGAGATTGGACCCTGAGGGGCCACAGACCTCAGATGACCTCTCTACAGGGAAGACGTGAGATTGAACCCTGAGAGGCCACAGACCTCAGATGACCTCTCTACAGGGAAGACGTGAGATTGAACCCTGAGGGGCCACAGACCTCAGATGACCTCTCTACAGGAAAGACCCAAGACTGAACCCTGAGGGGCCACATACCTCAGATGACTTCTTCTCTACATGGAAGACGTGAGATTGAACCCTGAGGGGCCACAGACCTCAGATGATCTCCTATCTACAAGACCCGAGACTGAACCTGAGGGGCCACAGACCTCAGATGACCTCCTATCTACAGGGAAGACCTGAGACTGAACCCTGAGGGGCCACAGACCTCAGATGACCTCCTCTCTACAGGGAAGACGTGAGATTGAACCCTGAGGGGCCACAGACCTCAGATGACCTCTCTACAGGAAAGACCCGAGACTGAACCCTGAGGGGCCACAGACCTCAGATGATCTCCTCTCTACATACAATATATACACAAGTATATGGACCTCCTCCCAAATGGGTTCAGATGTCCTCAGTGAAGGGTCTTGGTAATCCTCCATCATACAAAGACATTGGAGGCAATTGTGCTCCTCCAACCTTGTGGTAACAGTTTGGTGAAGACCTTTTCTGTCCCCCCATGACTGTCCCCCGAGTACAAAGCCAGCTCCATAAAGACACGGATGACCAGTTTGGTGTGGAGGAGCTCCAGTGTACTGAACAAAGGACTGACCTCAACCCTACATTTAAAAGACCCTTGGTCTTCTCACCCAACATCAGTACCTGCCCTTAAACCTATGGAACCCAAAGGTGTTCAATAGGTGTGAGGTCATGAAGGAACTGGAGTGTCCTGCACAGAGCCCTGACCTCAACCCTACTGAACACCATTGGGGTGATTGGAACCCCAAAGGTGAGCAAGGTCTTCTCATCCAACATCAGTACCTGACCTCACAAATGGGGACAAATTTCCAGAGACACCCTCCAAAATCTTGTGGAAAGTCTTCCCAGAAGAGTGGAGGATGGTATAGTCACAAAGGGGGTGACTCCATATTCATGACCAGGGTTTTAGGATGGGGTGTCCCATTCAAGTGTCCTGCACAGCGCCCTGAACTCAACCCTACTTATGGAAGACCTTTTGTAATCGGTCTTCTCATCAATTACCTGTCCTCAATCCTATTGAAGGCCTTTCGGATGAGGTCTTCTCATCCCAGAGGTGTGCAGTAGCTTTGAGGTCCTGGAGGAACTCGCATGTCCTGTACAGAGCCCTGACCTCTCCCTACTGAACACCTCAGGCATGAATTTAAACTCTGATCATAAGACAGGTCTTCTCATCCAACATCAGTACCTGAAAGGTGATCCTCCAACATACAAAGACATTGGAAACAATTCTGCTCTTCCAGCCTTGTGGTAACAGTTTGGTGAAGACCCTTTTCTGTCCCCCATGACTGTTCCCCGTGTACAAAGCCAACTCCATAAAGACATGGATGACCAGTTTGGTGAAGACCCTTTTCTGTCCCCCCATGACTGTCCCCCGTGTACAAAGCCAGCTCCATAAAGACATGGATGACCAGTTTGGTGAAGACCCTTTTCTGTCCCCCCATGACTGTCCCCCGTGTACAAAGCCGGCTCCATAAAGACATGGATGACCAGTTTGGTGAAGACCCTTTTCTGTCCCCCCATGACTGTCCCCCGTGTACAAAGCCAGCTCCATAAAGACATGGATGACCAGTTTGGTGAAGACCCTTTTCTGTCCCCCCATGACTGTCCCCCGTGTACAAAGCCAGCTCCATAAAGACATGGAGGACCAGTTTGGTGAAGACCCTTCACTTCCCGTCCCATAGACACAATCAGAGAGGAAATCCCTGCAGATTAGGGGAATCCCACAACCCGTGTCCCTGTTGGGAGATTTCTCCTCTCTTCCTGTCCTGGTGACAACCCAAAATGTTTTTGGATTTATTTTCACTTTCAGTGATAAACATGACATATAGACAGGGGAGAGATAGAAAGCAATAAAATCCTGACACGGGGTCTCACCCCTTCCCCTCCATCCAACACTGACAGGGGGTCTCACCCCTTCCCCTCCATCCAACACTGACAGGGGGTCTCACCCCTTCCCCTCCATCCAACACTGACAGGGGGTCTCACCCCTTCCCCTCCATCCAACACTGACAGGGGGTCTCACCCCTTCCCCTCCATCCAACACTGACAGGGGGTCTCACCCCTTCCCCTCCATCCAACACTGACAGGGGGTCTCATCCCTCCCCCTCCATCCAACACTGACAGGGGGTCTCACCCCTCCCCCTCCATCCAACACTGACAGGGGGTCTCATCCCTCCCCCTCCGTCCAACAATGACAGGGGGTCTCCCCCTCCATCCAACACTGACAGGCGGTCTCACCCCTCCCCCTCAATCCAACACTGACAGGGGGTCTCATCCCTCCTCCCTCCATCCAACACTGACAGGGGGTCTCACTCCTCCCCCTCCATCCAACACTGACAGAGGGTCTCACCCCTCCCCCTCCATGCAACACCGACAGGGGGTCTCATCCCTCCCTCTCCATCCAACACTGACAGGGGGTCTCACCCCTCCCTCTCCATCCAACACTGACAGGGGGACTCACCCCTCCCCCTCCATCCAACACTGACAGGGGGTCTCACCCCTCCCCCTCCATCCAACACTGACAGGGGGTCTCATCCCTCCCCCCTCCATCCAACACTGACAGGGGGTCTCACCCCTCCCCCTCCATCCAACACTGACAGGGGGTCTCATCCCTCCCCCTCCATCCAACACTGACAGGGGGTCTCACCCCTCCTCCCTCCAACACTGACAGGGGGTCTCATCCCTCCCCCTCAATCCAACACTGACAGGGGGTCTCATCCCTCCCCCCTCCATCCAACACTGACAGGGGGTCTCACCCCTCCCCCTCCATCCAACACTGACAGGGGGTCTCCCCCTCCCCCTCCATCCACCATCCAACACTGACAGGGGGTCTCACCCCTCCCCTCTCCATCCAACACTGACAGGGGGGTCTCATCCCTCCCTCTCCATCCAACACTGACAGGGGGTCTCACCCCTCCCTCTCCATCCCACACTGACAGGGGGTCTCACCCCTCCCCCTCCATCCAACACTGACAGGGGGTCTCACCCCTCCCCCTCCATCCAACACTGACAGGGGGTCTCATCCCTCCCCCCTCCATCCAACACTGACAGGGGGTCTCACCCCTCCCCCTCCATCCAACACTGACAGGGGGTCTCATCCCTCCCCCTCCATCCAACACTGACAGGGGGTCTCACCCCTCCTCCCTCCAACACTGACAGGGGGTCTCACTCCTCCCCCTCAATCTAACACTGACAGGGGGTCTCATCCCTCCCCCCTCCATCCAACACTGAGAGGGGGTCTCACCCCTCCCCCTCCATCCAACACTGACAGGGGGTCTCACTGCTTCCCCTCCATACAACACTGACAGGGGGTCTCACCCCTCCCCCTCCATCCAACACTGACAGGGGGTCTCACCCCTCCCCCTTCATCCAACACTGACAGGGGGTCTCACCCCTCCCACTTCATGCAACACTGACTGGGGGTCTCAGCCTTCCCCCTCCAACACTTCTGGGGGGGGTCTTACCCTTCCCCCTCCTCCAGCACTGACAGGGGGTCTCACCCCTCCCCCTCCATCCAACACTGACAGGGGGTCTCACCCTTCCCCCTCCATCCAACACTGACAGGGGGTCTCACCCCTCCCCCTCCATCCAACACTGACAGGGGGTCTCACCCCTCCCCCTCCATCCAACACCGACAGGGGGTCTCACCCCTCCCCCTCCATCCAACACCGACAGGGGGTCTCATCCCTCCCCCCTCCATCCAACACTGACAGGGGGTCTCATCCCTCCCCCCTCCATCCAACACTGACAGGGGGTCTCATCCCTCCCCCTCCATCCAACACTGACAGGGGGTCTCACCCCTCCTCCCTCCAACACTGACAGGGGGTCTCATCCCTCCCCCTCAATCCAACACTGACAGGGGGTCTCACCCCTCCCCCTCCATCCAACACTGACAGGGGGTCTCATCCCTCCCCCCTCCATCCAACACTGACAGGGGGTCTCACCCCTCCCCCTCCATCCATCACTGACAGGGGGTCTCATCCCTCCCCCTCCATCCAACACTGACAGGGGGTCTCACCCCTCCCCCTTCTCCAGCACTGACAGGAGGTCTCACCCCTCCCCCTCCATCCAACACTGACAGGGGGTCTCAGCCTTCCCCCTCCAACACTTCTGGGGGGGGGGTCTTACCCTTTCCCCTCCTCCAGCACTGACAGGGGGTCTCACTCCTCCCCCTCCATCCAACACTGACAGGGGGTCTCACCCCTCCCCCTCCATCCAACACTGACGGGGGTCTCATCCCTCCTCCTCCATCCAACACTGACAGGGGGTCTCATCCCTCCCCCTCCATCCAGCACTGACAGGGGGTCTCACCCCTCCCCCTCCATCCAGCACTGACAGGGGGTCTCACCCCTCCCCCTCCATCCAACACTGACAGGGGGTCTCATCCCTCCCCCTCCATCCAACACTGACAGGGGGTCTCATCCCTCCCCCTCCCTCCAACACTGACAGGGTCTCACCCCTCCCCCTCAATCCAACACTGACAGGGGGTCTCATCCCTCCCCCCTCCATTCAACACTGACAGGGGGTCTCACCCCTCCCTCTCCATCCAACACTGAGAGGGGGTCTCACCCCTCCCCCTCCATCCAACACTGACAGGGGGTCTCATCCCTCCCCCTCCATCCAACACTGACAGGGGGTCTCATCCCTCCCCCTCCCTCCAACACTGACAGGGTCTCACCCCTCCCCCTCAATCCAACACTGACAGGGGGTCTCACCCCTCCCCCTTCTCCAGCACTGACAGGAGGTCTCACCCCTCCCCCTCCATCCAACACTGACAGGGGGTCTCACCCCTCCCACTTCATGCAACACTGACAGGGGGTCTCACCCCTCCCACTTCATGCAACACTGACAGGGGGTCTCAGCCTTCCCCCTCCAACACTTCTGGGAGGGGGGTCTTACCCTTCCCCCTCCTCCAACACTGACGGGGGTCTCATCCCTCCTCCTCCTTCCAACACTGACAGGGGGTCTCACCCCTCCCCCTCCATCCAACACTGACAGGGGGTCTCACCCCTCCCCCTCCATCCAGCAGTGACAGGGGGTCTCACCCCTCCCCCTCCATCCAACACACTGACAGGGGGTCTCACCCCTCCCCCTCCATCCAGCACTGACAGGGGGTATCTCCCCTCTCCCTCCATCCAACACTGACAGGGGGTCTCATCCCTCCCCCTCCATCCAACACTGACAGGGGGTCTCATCCCTCCCCCTCCATCCAACACTGACAGGGGGTCTCACCCCTCCCCCTCCATCCAACACTGACAGGGGGTCTCACCCCTCTCCTTCCATCCAACACTGACAGGGGGTCTCACCCCTCCCCCTCCTCCAACACTGACAGGGGGTCTCACCCCTCCCCCTCCATCCAACACTGACAGGGGGTCTCACCCCTCCCCCTCCATCCAACACTGACAGGGGGTCTCACCCCTCCCCCTCCATCCAGCACTGACGGGGTCTCTCCCCTCCCCCTCCATCCAACACTGACAGGGGGTCTCACCCCTCCCTCTCCATCCAACACTGACAGGGGGACTCACCCCTCCCCCTCCATCCAACACTGACAGGGGGTCTCACCCCTCCCCCTCCATCCAACACTGACAGGGGGTCCCATCCCTCCCCCCTCCATCCAACACTGACAGGGGGTCTCACCCCTCCCTCTCCATCCAACACTGACAGGGGGTCTCATCCCTCCCCCTCCATCCAACACTGACAGGGGGTCTCACCCCTCCTCCCTCCAACACTGACAGGGGGTCTCATCCCTCCCCCTCAATCCAACACTGACAGGGGGTCTCATCCCTCCCCCCTCCATCCAACACTGACAGGGGGTCTCACCCCTCCCTCTCCATCCAACACTGAGAGGGGGTCTCACCCCTCCCCCTCCATCCAACACTGACAGGGGGTCTCCCCCTCCCCCTCCATCCACCATCCAACACTGACAGGGGGTCTCACCCCTCCCCCTCCATCCAACACTGACAGGGGGTCTCACCCCTCCCCCTCCATCCAACACTGACAGGGGGTCTCATCCCTCCCCCCTCCATCCAACACTGACAGGGGGTCTCACCCCTCCTCCCTCCAACACTGACAGGGGGTCTCACCCCTCCCCCTTCATCCAACACTGACAGGGGGTCTCACCCCTCCCCCTTCATCCAACACTGACAGGGGGTCTCACCCCTCCCACTTCATGCAACACTGACTGGGGGTCTCAGCCTTCCCCCTCCAACACTTCTGGGGGGGGTCTTACCCTTCCCCCTCCTCCAGCACTGACAGGGGGTCTCACCCCTCCCCCTCCATCCAACACTGACAGGGGGTCTCACCCCTCCCCCTCCATCCAACACTGACAGGGGGTCTCACCCCTCCCCCTCCATCCAACACCGACAGGGGGTCTCACCCCTCCCCCTCCATCCAACACTGACAGGGGGTCTCATCCCTCCCCCCTCCATCCAACACTGACAGGGGGTCTCATCCCTCCCCCCTCCATCCAACACTGACAGGGGGTCTCATCCCTCCCCCTCCATCCAACACTGACAGGGGGTCTCACCCCTCCTCCCTCCAACACTGACAGGGGGTCTCATCCCTCCCCCTCAATCCAACACTGACAGGGGGTCTCACCCCTCCCCCTCCATCCAACACTGACAGGGGGTCTCACCCCTCCTTCCTCCAACACTGACAGGGGGTCTCATCCCTCCCCCCTCCATCCAACACTGACAGGGGGTCTCACCCCTCCCCCTCCATCCAACACTGACAGGGGGTCTCATCCCTCCCCCTCCATCCAACACTGACAGGGGGTCTCACCCCTCCCCCTCCATCCAACACTGACAGGGGGTCTCACCCCTCCCCCTTCTCCAGCACTGACAGGAGGTCTCACCCCTCCCCCTCCATCCAACACTGACAGGGGGTCTCAGCCTTCCCCCTCCAACACTTCTGGGGGGGGGGGGGGTCTTACCCTTTCCCCTCCTCCAGCACTGACAGGGGGTCTCACTCCTCCCCCTCCATCCAACACTGACAGGGGGTCTCACCCCTCCCCCTCCATCCAACACTGACGGGGGTCTCACCCCTCCCCCTCCATCCAACACTGACAGGGGGTCTCATCCCTCCCCCTCCATCCAGCACTGACAGGGGGTCTCATCCCTCCCCCTCCATCCAGCACTGACAGGGGGTCTCACCCCTCCCCCTCCATCCAGCAGTGACAGGGAGTCTCACCCCTCCCCCTCCATCCAACACTGACAGGGGGTCTCACCCCTCCCCCTCCATCCAACACTGACAGGGGGTCTCACCCCTCCCCCTCCATCCAGCACTGACAGGGGCTCTTTCCCCTCTCCCTCCATCCAACACTGACAGGGGGTCTCATCCCTCCCCCTCCATCCAACACTGACAGGGGGTCTCATCCCTCCCCCTCCATCCAACACTGACAGGGGGTCTCACCCCTCCCCCTCCATCCAACACTGACAGGGGGTCTCACCCCTCTCCTTCCATCCAACACTGACAGGGGGTCTCACCCCTCCCCCTCCTCCAACAATGACAGGGGGTCTCACCCCTCCCCCTCCATCCAACACTGACAGGGGGTCTCACCCCTCCCCCTCCATCCAGCAGTGACAGGGGGTCTCACCCCTCCCCCTCCATCCAGCACTGACGGGGTCTCTCCCCTCCCCCTCCATACAACACTGACAGGAGGTCTCATCCCTCCCCCTCCATACAACACTGACAGGGGGTCTCATCCCTCCCCCTCCATCCAACACTGACAGGGGGTCTCTCCCCTCTCCCTCCATCCAACACTGACAGGGGGTCTCCCCCCTCCATCCAACACTGACAGGGGGTCTCCCCCCTCCCCCTCCTCCAACACTGACAGGGGGTCTCACCCCTCCCCCTCCATCCAACACTGACAGGGGGTCTCACCCCTCCCCCTCCATCCAGCAGTGACAGGGGGTCTCACCCCTCCCCCTCCATCCAGCACTGACGGGGTCTCTCCCCTCCCCCTCCATACAACACTGACAGGGGGTCTCACCCCTCCCCCTCCATCCAACACTGACAGGGGGTCTCACCCCTCCCCCTCCATCCAGCACTGACGGGGTCTCTCCCCTCCCCCTCCATCCAACACTGACAGGGGGTCTCACCCCTCCCCCTCCATCCAACACTGACAGGGGGTCTCTCCCCTCTCCCTCCATCCAACACTGACAGGGGGTCTCCCCCCTCCATCCAACACTGACAGGGGGTCTCACCCCTCCCCCTCCTCCAACACTGACAGGGGGACTGGGGGGGGGGGGGATCTGTTGCTTGCTACTGCGGTTCAGCAACAATTAAAGGTCTTGTCCTCCCCCCTTCCCCCCCCCCCCCCCAGCCTGTGATTGGACAGGAAAGCAGAAGCAGACGACTGATGAGCTCATCCCTCTGCTCTCTCCTCCTCTCAGCATATCAGAAAAGCTGACTGGCTCCTTGTACGGTTACCCCTCCCCTTCTCCCAGTCTGAGCTCTGCTGTGAATGGAGTGCGGAGGCGGACCCCTCGTGTGTGTACAACATAAATCGATGGATATAGAAATCGTCACATTTGTGTCCCCAACATCTTCCCGACATTCTCCTCATTGCTGCAATATTTACACCCCGAGTCTCCATAGAGATCTGATTGGACATTCCCTCTAAATCCCGCTGCAGGAGGACCCACAGAGGAGGCCTGCAGATGGATTGAGTTCAGCAGGTAGCCAGTGTTGGAGCGACACCACTGTATGATCGGTGTCGGGGAGACCTCGCCGGGCTCCATGTATGGCGGCTCTGACGGGCCGATCTCGGTGTGGAGGATTCCGGTGTAGAAGGAAGATCAGCAAAGGGGACAGATCTTCAGGGGGGGGCTGATCTTCAGGGGGGGCTGATCTTCAGGGGAGACAGATCTTTAGGGGGGGCTGATCTTCGGGGGGGGGGGCTGATCTTCAGGGGAGACAGATCTTCAGGGGGGGGGGGGCTGATCTTCAGGGGGGGGGGGCTGATCTTGTAACTACACCGGTACATTGGACAACGATCCGCCTTCATCTGGATGGGGGATGGGAGGATGAAGGTGATGCTCCTCTAATATCTCCTGCTATGCAGACTCCGATCACTCGGCTCTAATGCCGCCGCATCAAAGGCTCCGCCTCCTCGCTACACCCGCCGTGACCTACATACCACCATCTGGGTATTTATAGCATCACCTTCCCTGAACACCGCGTCCTGCCAGCAGATGAGAGTTCCCATCTGTGATGTCATCCAATCATCGGAAGAGGCCGAACATCGGGAAAAGGGGCTTCCGCCTACATGGAAATATTACCCATTATTACCCAAACAATGTCATCATCGACTTTTATTTCCAACTTTATTACCTACAAGTGTTATTATTAATATTATTACAATGTATGTTATTATCATTTGTAGTATTATTGTCATTATTATTGTTACAGCTAATATTATTATTATTATTATCATTTCTATTATTATTATTATTATAATTTATATTATTATTATTATTATTATTATTATTTATATTATTATTATTATTATTATTATTATCATTTCTATTATTATTATTATTATTATAATTTATATTATTATTATTATCATTTGTAGTATTATTGTCATTATTATTATTGTTACAGCTAATATTATTATTATTATTATCATTTCTATTATTATTGTTATTATTATTATTATTATAATTTATATTATTATTATTATTATTATTATTATTATTAATATCATTTGTATTATTATTGTTACAGCTAATATTATTATTATTATTATTATTACTACTACTAATAATAATAATAATATTGATACAATTACTATTATTATCACCAATATTGCTAATATTATTATTATTATTATCATTTCTATTATTATTATTATAATTGATATTATTATTATTATTATAATTTATATTATTATTATTATTATTATTATTGATACTATTATTATTAGTAATACTTTTAGAATGATCATTATTATTGTCATGAATTTTGTTACAGCTAATATTATTATTATTATTATTACTACTGCTACTACTAATAATAATAATAATAATATTGATACAATTACTATTATTATCATCAATATTGCTAATATTATTATTGATAGCTTTTTTAACATTTATTATTATTATTATTATTATTATTGCTACTATTATTATCATTTGTATTATTATTGTCATTATTATTGTTACAGCTAATATTATTATTATTATTATTACTACTACTAATAATAATAATAATAATATTATTGATACAATTACTATTATTATCATCATCAATATTGATAATATTAGTATTGATAGCTTTTTTTAATTTATTATTAATATTATTATTACAATTAGCTTTATTATTGTTACAGTGGGTATTGGTATTATTATTTATAATACACTACCTATTATTATAATCATTATTACTAATAATATTGAAACAATTATATCAATGATAATATTATTATTATTAGTATTCTTATTATTATTAATAATAATAATATCATTGTATCAATATTATTAGTTATAATGATTATATTATTATTGTAATCAAAATAATATTAATAATAATAATAACAATAATAAAAATAATAACAATACAATGACCAGTATTATTGTTACATTTATTATTATTAATATTATTTGGATTACAATAACTATTATTAAAATCATTATAACTAATAATATTGATGCAATGTTATTATTATTATTATTTTTATCAATAATATTACAGTGATCATTATTAATGTTACATTTATTATTGTCATTATTATTAATAATATTATTTTAATACAATAACTAATAATATTGATACAATGATAGTATTATTAATAATAATGACAATAATAAATGTAACATTAATAATGATCACTGTAATATTATTGATAAAAATAATAATAATAATAACATTGCATCAATATTATTAGTTATAATGATTTTAATAATAGTTATTGTAATCCAAATAATATTAATAATAATAAATGTAACAATAATACTGGTCATTGTATTGTTATTATTTTTATTATTGTTATTATTATTATTAATATTATTTTGATTACAATAATAATATAATCATTATAACTAATAATATTGATACAATGATATTATTATTATTAATAATAATAAGAATACTAATAATAATAATATTATCATTGATATAATTGTTTCAATATTATTAGTAATAATGATTATAATAATAGGTCGTGTATAATAAATAATAAAATGAATATTGAAACAGTTACTATTATTATAATAATTATTACCATTATGCACATAACTTATTTCTATGGGATTTACTAACAAAGGTGGTTTATAGACTTTATAGTCCAACATCTGAACGTGAGCGAAGCCATGAGCTGCCTAAAACCAAGGAGTATGTTCTGCTTTATGCATTGACATACCTGGTCACCTGCTGACTCGGCACCATCCACAGGCAGTGTAACTTTTCCACAAGACACAGAAGCTGAATCCACAATTTGATGTCAGATATCTGCAGTACAGAGGATCTCTTTGCAGTCTTGTGACTTGTAGGGAATCCATGACTTCCCTGAGCTCTGCCTCTGTGAACAACTACCACTGACAGGGAATGCGGAGGGAGTGGGAGGGTCTAGCTAGGACTAAACTAACTAGCACTATACAGGAGGGAGGGTAGAGGAAGTTACCAAAATCACATAGTAAACAAGTTGTAGTGACCCAACACTGTCACTAGATGTCAGCAAACTACAAAGTATAATAAGCTGATGCAGTTCAGTAAATCACACAATGGAGAGATGACATCAGGGGAGCAGAACAATGTGACCTCTCTACAGAGCTCAGAGCTGAACGTCACAAAGGTACAAAGCTGGTGCTGGCGGGTCAAGTATTGGAACTGTCCACGAGCTATTCCGATATGAACCAATCAGCTCCTGGCTGCTCCATGTCCCCTGGCTGCTCCGTGTTCCCTGGTTGCTCCATGTCCCCTGGCTGCTCCGTGTTCCCTGGTTGCTCCACGTTCCCTGGTTGCTCCACGTTCCCTGGTTGCTCCATGCCCCCTGGTTACTTCATGTTCCCTGGTTGCTCCATGCCCCCTGGTTACTTCATGTTCCCTGGTTGCTCCATGCCCCCTGGTTACTTCATGTTCCCTGGTTGCTCCATGCTCCCTGGTTGCTCCATGCCCCCTGGTTACTTCATGTTCCCTGGTTGCTCCATGCCCCCTGGTTACTTCATGTTCCCTGGTTGCTCCATGCCCGCTGGTTACTTCATGCCCCCTGGTTACTTCATGTTCCCTGGTTACTTCATGTTCCCTGGTTGCTCCATGCCCGCTGGTTACTTCATGTTCCCTGGTTGCTCCACGTTCCCTGGTTGCTCCACGTTCCCTGACTGTCATGCAGAGTCAGGGTGCAATCAGAGCTCCTGATCTGGGGCGGGAATGCTCCACCATGAAACAAGTTGATCCTGCTGCCTCAGGCGGCAGTCATGGAGGGGCAGCACTGAGCCCACCTACACACTGTGGTCTCCAGGTTGTCAGTAAGACCGGCCCTGGTAAAACTGGAGACTCAGCATTACTGAGTTGTTTGCCCAGGGTGCCAAAACGGCCACCTCAGCTGGCGTCCACCCCAGGAACGTTCCTGAGACTGAAATATCAATGTCTACATTGAGGACCTGGACCCCGCTCCTGTCCTGATTGCTCTATCACAATATGCTCCAATATGGTGGTTTTATCTCAGTTTACGTCACCTTTATGTTCTCTTTGGCTCTGAGGTTGTTCCCTGAGGAAGGGAATGGAGACACCTGAAGCATGCCGGCTGACATCACAATACAGAAACACAGGCTCTCCTCTGCTGCATCATGTTTTATTGTCCACCTGTGTGTGTGAGTCGCTGTTCTAGTAATCACAGGATCTATGGCAGGACCTCCAGGACCTCCCGAGGTCTCAGTAATGACAATGGGCGTGTCCTCCAACAGTTAAGGTATCTCATCTCCAGCCTTCAAAGTTGGGGGTGCAGGGTCTTATCACCGGCTACCTGAGAGCTGAAGAGCCATCACCTACACCAACTGTTCTCTTGCTGCCTGCCTTGACTTCTGCTTGGACCTGACTACTCCCTAGCCTGCTACCTACCTCAACCTCTGCTCTGGCCTGACTACTCCCTAGCCTGCTGCCTACCTCGACCCCTGCTCTGGCATGACTACTCCCTAGCCTGCTGCCTACCTCAACCTCTGCTCTGGCCTGACTACTCCCTAGCCTGCTGCCTACCTCGACCCCTGCTCTGACCTTACTACTCCCTAGCCTACCACCTACCTCAACCTCTGCTCTGGCCTGACTACTCCCTAGCCTGCTGCCTACCTCGACCTATGCTCTGACCTGACTACTCCCTAGCCTACCACCTATCTCAATCTCTGCTCTGACCTGACTGCTCCCTAGCCTGCTGCCTACCTCGACCTCTGCTCTGACCTGACTACTCCCTAGCCTGCTTTCTACTTCTACCTCTGCCTGCTGCCTACCTTGACATGATTACTCCCTAGTCTACTGCCTACCTTGACCTCTGCTCTGACCTGACTACTCCCTAGCCTGCTGCCTACCTCGACTTCTGCTCTGGCCTGACTACTCCATAGCCTGCTGCCTACCTCGACTTCTGCTCTGACCTGACTACTCCCTAGCCTGTTACCTACCTCAACCTCTGCTCTGACCTGACTGCTCCCTAGCCTGCTACCTACCTCAACCTCTGCTCTGACCTGACTACTCCCTAGCCTGCTGCCTACCTCGACCTCTGCTCTGACCTGACTGCTCCCTAGCCTGCTACCTACCTCAACCTCTGCTCTGGCCTGACTACTTCCTAGCCTGCCACCTATCTCAATCTCTGCTCTGACCTGACTACTCCCTAGCCTGCTACCTACCTCGACCTCTGCTCTGACCTGACTACTCCCTAGCCTGCTACCTACCTCGACCTCTGCTCTGGCCTGACTACTCCCTAGCCTGCTACCTACCTCAACCTCTGCTCTGACCTGACTACTCCCTAGCCTGCTACCTACCTCAACCTCTGCTCTGACCTGACTACTCCCTAGCCTGCTACCTACCTCAACCTCTGCTCTGACCTTACTACTCCCTAGCCTGCTACCTACCTTAACCTCTGCTCTGACCTGACTACTCCCTAGCCTGCTACCTACCTTGACCTCTGCTCTGACCTGACTACTCCCTAGCCTGCTACCTACCTCGACCTCTGCTCTGGCCTGACTACTCCCTAGCCTGCTACCTACCTCAACCTCTGCTCTGACCTTACTACTCCCTAGCCTGCTACCTACCTTAACCTCTGCTCTGACCTGACTACTCCCTAGCCTGCTACCTACCTCGACCTCTGCTCTGACCTTACTACTCCCTAGCCTGCTACCTACCTCAACCTCTGCTCTGACCTGACTACTCCCTAGCCTGCTACCTACCTCAACCTCTGCTCTGACCTGACTACTCCCTAGCCTGCTACCTACCTCGACCTCTGCTCTGACCTGAATACTTTCTACTCTCCTTTCTACTTATCCTCGGGCCCGATTACTCTATACACCTGTCACCTGTTTCGACCTTTGCCTGGACCTGACTACTCTGTCAACTGCTGCCTGCCACAACTTCTGCTCTGACCTGACTACTCCCCCGCCTGCTGCCTACCTTGATCTGTGCTCCAACTGGGGAACTCTACTTTCTGCTGCCTACCTCGACCTATGCTCGGACTTGAATACTCTCTAGCCTGCCACTGGCCTGGACCTGGCTACTCTCTAACCTGCTGCCTACTTCAGCCTCTGCTTGGACCTGCCTCTTTGTTCCCATTACCCCCTTGGTGGGGTGATCCTGAGGGCCATGACCTGGTGTCAGCATGCAGCAAGGTACCACTTGGGTTCCCAGCCCACCTCTACCATCAGGAGCTCCAGTGAAAACCAACTGCCACTTAGATTTTTGGGCCTTGGGTGAGTCCAGGCCACCTACCAGGGGCCTGGACACTTCTCAACACGTGACACCCTGGGGCCTGGACTCTTCTCAACACGTGACACCCTGGGGCCTGGACTCTTCTCAACACGTGACATCCTGGGGCCTGGACTCTTCTCAACACGTGACACCCTGGGGCCTGGACTCTTCTCAACACGTGACATCCTGGGGCCTGGACTCTTCTCAACACGTGACACCCTGGGGCCTATATTCTTCTCAACACGTGACATCCTGGGGCCTGGACTCTTCTCAACACGTGACACCCTGGGGCCTATATTCTTCTCAACACGTGACACCCTGGGCCTGGACTCTTCTCAACACGTGACACCCTGGGGCCTGGACTCTTCTCGACACGTGACACCCTGGGGCCTGGACTCTTCTCGACACGTGACACCCTGGGGCCTGGACTCTTCTCGACACGTGACACCCTGGGGCCTGGACTCTTCTCGACACGTGACACCCTGGGGCCTGGACTCTTCTCGACACGTGACACCCTGGGGCCTGGACTCTTCTCGACACGTGACACCCTGGGGCCTGGACTCTTCTCGACACGTGACACCCTGGGGCCTGGACTCTTCTCGACACGTGACACCCTGGGGCCTGGACTCTTCTCGACACGTGACACCCTGGGGCCTGGACTCTTCTCGACACGTGACACCCTGGGGCCTGGACTCTTCTCGACACGTGACACCCTGGGGCCTGGACTCTTCTCGACACGTGACACCCTGGGGCCTGGACTCTTCTCGACACGTGACACCCTGGGGCCTGGACTCTTCTCGACACGTGACACCCTGGGGCCTGGACTCTTCTCGACACGTGACACCCTGGGGCCTGGACTCTTCTCGACACGTGACACCCTGGGGACTGGACTCTTCTCGACACGTGACACCCTGGGGCCTGGACTCTTCTCGACACGTGACACCCTGGGGACTGGACTCTTCTCGACACGTGACACCCTGGGGCCTGGACTCTTCTCGACACGTGACACCCTGGGGCCTGGACTCTTCTTGACACGTGACACCCTGGGGCCTGGACTCTTCTCAACACGTGACACCCTGGGATTCTTTCTTTTCTCCAGCCTACATTGAGGAACTGTCCGTATGGCCACCGAGCAGCCAACCAGATCGACTTTTGGTTCCCCGTGGCAGCAGAAGACGTCCCGCCATCAGACAATCAACATACACGACCCGCCAACCGTCTCGGGATTTCCTCAATAGACTCGGTCTGGCGCCCATCTGGGTTTATCTCCGGATTTTTTCCTGTTGTTGTCCCGTGCGGCGATTCTGTAACAATCCCCGACCACAGCGCCGCGTGGAAGGTCTACCGCCGAACGCGGCTGGAGTGAAGCACCTATCACGGTGACAGACTGGAGGACCATCTGTTATCCAGTCAAGCGATTCGCCGCTCGCCGCCGTCCCCATTATACCCTCGCTGTTCTTTCTTTTTCTGGATTCTTGTTTGGCCAGGAGCCCTATAATCCAATTTCATCGCATTGCTTCGCGTTCTCCTACATATGGCGGACATTGTGCGACGCTAAACTGCGTGCTACATCTACCGCGAACAAAGGAGGGGCCACGGCTCGCGCGGCCCCAGAGAATCGCTGATTGGACCTGTCTATGGATATTGTCAGACGGATTTTATCGGGAACGCCTCCGCCATCGCCAGAGAATGGAAGCGCCATGCCGGAATATTCCAGTTATTGTACGCGAACACAACGCGTTTCAGGGGCTGTAACTCCGCCCCCTTCATCGGGGATAACATCTACATTCACAATAAAATGTTCCAATATAGAAGTATAACAGACGATCGATGAACTCAGAATACGGAGGAAATAAATCGATCATCGGAAACGAAACGCCGGAATATTCCAGTTATTGTACGCAAACACAACGCGTTTCAGGGGCTGTAACTCCGCCCCCTTCATCGGGGATAACATCTACATTTATAATAAAATTTTCCAATATAGAAATATAACAGACGATCGATGAACTCAGAATACGGAGGAAATAAATCGATAATTGGAAACGACGCCGGAATATTCAAGATTGAACAGGTTTATTCCAGTGATTGCATGTAAAGCCAACGCGTTTCAGGGGCTGTAACTCCGCCCCCTTCATCAGGGCTGATACATAACATCCGAAAAATTAATAAAATGTTGCAATATAGAAGTATAACAGACGATCGATGAACTCAGAATACGGAGGAAATAAATCGAAAATCAAAAACGAAACGCCGGAATATTCCAGTTATTGTACGCAAACACAACGCGTTTCAGGGGCTGTAACTCCGCCCCCTTCATCGGGGATAATATCTACATTTATAATAAAATGTTCCAATATAGAAGTATAACAGACGATCGATGAACTCAATACGGAGGAAATAAATTGATCATCGGAAACGAAACGCCGGAATATTCCAGTTATTGTATGCAAACACAACACATTTCAGGGGCTGTAACTCCGCCCCCTTCATCGGGGATAACATCTACATTCACAATAAAATGTTCCAATATAGAAGTATAACAGACGATCGATGAACTCAGAATACGGAGGAAATAAATCGAAAATCAAAAACGAAACGCCGGAATATTCCAGTTATTGTACGCAAACACAACGCGTTTCAGGGGCTGTAACTCCGCCCCCTTCATCGGGGATAACATCTACATTCACAATAAAATGTTCCAATATAGAAGTATAAGAGACGATCGATGAACTCAGAATACAGAGGAAATAAATCGATCATCGGAAACGAAACGTCGGAATATTCCAGTTATTGTACGCAAACACAACGCGTTTCAGGGGCTGTAACTCCGCCCCCTTCATCAGGGCTGATACATAACATCCGAAAAATTAATAAAATGTTCCAATATAGAAGTATAACAGACGATCGATGAACTCAATATGGAGGAAATAAATCGATCATCGGAAACGACACGCCGGAATATTCAAGTTTGAACAGGTTTAGTCCAGTGATTGCAGGTAAAGCCAACGCGTTTCAGGGGCTGTAACTCCGCCCCCTTCATCAGGGATATTATCTACATTCACAATAAAATGTTGCAATATAGAAGTATAACAGACGATCGATGAACTCAGAATACGGAGGAAATAAATCGGAAACGACACGCCGGAATATTCCAGACTGAACGGTAAAGCCAACGCGTTTCAGGAGCTGTTCTCTTATATGGGGGGGCAGATGTCTTATATGGGGGCAGATGTCTTATATGGGGGGCAGTTCTCTTATATGGGGGGGCAGTTCTCTTATATGGGGGGCAGATGTCTTATATGGGGGCAGTTCTCTTATATGGGGGGGCAGATGTCTTATATGGGGGGGCAGATGTCTTATATGGGGGCAGTTCTCTTATATGGGGGGGCAGTTCTCTTATATGGGGGGCAGATGTCTTATATGGGGGCAGTTCTCTTATATGGGGGGGCAGATGTCTTATATGGGGGCAGTTCTCTTATATGGGGGGGCAGATGTCTTATATGGGGGGCAGTTCTCTTATATGGGGGGGCAGATGTCTTATATGGGGGCAGTTCTCTTATATGGGGGGGCAGATGTCTTATATGGGGGGCAGTTCTCTTATATGGGGGGGCAGATGTTTTATATGGGGGCAGTTCTCTTATATGGGGGGGCAGATGTCTTATATGGGGGGCAGTTCTCATATCTGGGGGGGCAGATGTTTTTTTTGGGGGGCAGTTATCTTATATGGGGGGGCAGATGTTTTATATGGGGGCAGTTCTCATATATGGAGGGGCAGATGTCTTATATGGGGGCAGTTCTCTTATATGGGGGGGCAGATGTCTTATATGGGGACAGTTGTCTTATATGGGGGGGCAGATGTCTTATATGGGGGCAGTTCTCATATATGGAGGGGCAGATGTCTTATATGGGGGCAGTTCTCTTATATGGGGGGGCAGATGTCTTATATGGGGGACAGTTGTCTTATATGGGGGGGCAGATGTCTTATATGGGGGGGCAGTTCTCTTATATGGGGGGGCAGATGTCTTATATGGGGGGCAGTTCTCTTATATGGGGGGCAGATGTCTTATATGGGGGGGCAGATGTCTTATATGGGGGGACAGTTCTCATGTATGGGGGGACAGTTGTCTTATATGGGGGGGCAGATGTCTTATATTGGGGACAGTTGTCTTATATGGGGGGGCAGTTCTCTTATATGGGGGGCAGATGTCTTATATGGGGGGCAGTTCTCTTATATGGGGGGGCAGATGTCTTATATGGGGGACAGTTGTCTTATATGGGGCAGTTCTCTTATATGGGGGACAGTTGTCTTATATGGGGGGGGCAGTTGTCGTATATGGGGGGCAGTTCTCATGTATGGGGGGACAGTTGTCTTATATGGGGGAGCAGTTCTCTTATATGGGGGCAGTTCTCTTATATGGGGGACAGTTGTCTTATATGGGGGGGGGCAGTTGTCGTATATGGGGGGCAGTTCTCATGTATGGGGGGACAGTTGTCTTATATGGGGGAGCAGTTCTCTTATATGGGGGCAGTTCTCTTATATGGGGGACAGTTGTCTTATATGGGGGGGGGCAGTTGTCGTATATGGGGGGCAGTTCTCATGTATGGGGGACAGTTGTCTTATATGGGGGAGCAGTTGTCGTATATGGGGGGCAGTTCTCATGTTTGGGGGGACAGTTGTCTTATATGGGGTACAGTTCTCTTATTGAGGATCATTTGTCTTATATGGGGGGCAGTTCCCATGTTTGGGGTGCAGTTCTGTATGGTGGCAGTTCTCCTGTATGGGGGGGAAGTTTCCATGTATGGGGGGCAGTTCTCCTTTATGGGGGCAGTTCCAATGTTTGGGGAGGCAGTTCTCCTGTTTGGGGGCAGTTCTCCTGTATGGGGTCAGTTCCCATGTATGGGGGCAGTTCTCCTGTTTGGGGGGGCAGTTCCCATGTATGGGGGCAGTTCTCCTGTTTGGGGGGGCAGTTCCCATGTATGGAGGGGCATTTCTCCTGTATGGGGGGCAGTTCCAATGTATGGGGGCAGTTCTCCTGTATGGGGGGGCAGTACTCCTGTATGGGGGGAGGTTCTGTTTGGGGGGGCAGTTCCCATGTATGGGGGGCAGTTCTCCTGTTTGGGGGGCAGTTCCCATGTATGGGGCAGTTCTCCTGTTTGGGGGGCAGTTCTACTGTAGGAGGGAAAGTTCTCATGTATGGGGGGCAGTTCTCCTGTTTGGGGGGGCTGTTCCCATGTATGAGGGGCAGTTCTCCGGTATGGGGGGCAGTTCTCCTGTATAGGGGGGCAGTTCCCCTGTATGGGGGGGGCAGGTCACATGTATGGGGGGGCAGTTCTCCTGTATGGGGGGCAGTTCTCCTGTATGGGGGGTGTTCTGTTTGGGCGGGGCAGTTCCCATGTATGGGGGGGCAGTTCTCCTGTTTGGGGGGGGCAGTTCTACTGTAGGGGGGACAATTCCCATGTATGGGGGGCAGTTCTCCTGTATGGGGGGCAGTCCCTATGTATGGGGGGGTCAGTTCCCATGTATAAGGGGGCAGTTCTCCTGTTTGGGGGGCAGTTCCCATGTATGGGGGGGCAGTTATCCAGTATGCGGGGGCAGTTCTCCTGTATGTGGGGGGCAGTATTCCTGTATGGGAGGAGGTTCTGTTTGGGGGGGCAGTTCTCATGTATGGGGGGGCAGTTCTCCTGTTTGGGGGGGCTGTTCCCATGTATGAGGGGCAGTTCTCCTGTATGGGGGGCAGTTCTCCTGTATAGGGGGGCAGTTCCCCCTGTATGGGGGGGCAGTTCCCATGTATGGGGGGGCAGTTCTCCTGTATGGGGGGCAGTTCTCCTGTATGGGGGGGTGTTCTGTTTGGGAGGGCAGTTCCCATGTATGGGGAGGCAGTTCTACTGTTTGGGGGGGGGGCAGTTCTACTGTAGGGGGGACAGTTCCCATGTATGGGGGCAGTTCTCCTGTATGGGGGGGCAGTTCCCATGTATGGGGGGGTCAGTTCCCATGTATAAGGGGGCAGTTCTCCTGTTTGGGAGAGCAGTTCCCATGTATGGGGGGCAGTTCTCCTGTATGGGGGGGAGTTCCCATGTATGGAGGGGCATTTCTCCTGTTTGGGGGCAGTTCTCCTGTATGGGGGGCAATTCCCATGTATGGGGGCAGTTCTCTTATATGGGGGGGCAGTTCCCATGTATGGGGGGCAGTTCCCATGTATGGGGGGCAGTTCCCAAGTATGGGGGGGCAGTTCTCCTATATGGGGGAAGTTCTCCTGTTTGGGGGGCAGTTCTTCTGTATGGGGGGCAGTTCCCAAGTATGGGGGGCAGCTCTGTATGGGGGGCAGTTCTCTTGTTTGGGGGGCAGTTCTACTGTATGGGGAGACAGTTTCCATGTATGGGGGGGCAGTTCTCCTGTATGGGGGGGCAGTTCCCATGTATGGGGGGGCAGTTCTCCTGTTTCGGGGGCAGTTCTCATGTATGGGGGGGCAGTTCCCATTTATGGGCGGGCAGTTCTCCTATATGGGGGCAGTTCCCATGTATGGGGGCAGTTCTCTTGTATGGGGGCAGTTCTCTTGTATGGGGGCAATTCTCTTGTATGGGGGGCAGTTCTGTATGGGGGGACAGTTCCCATGTATGGGGGCAGTTATCTTGTATGGGGGGCAGTTCCCATGTATGGGGGGCAAATCTCCTGTTTGGGGGGGCAGTTCCCATGTATGGGGGAGCAGTTC